>NW_020172455.1:211040-262842 GCF_003031525.2 Neophocaena asiaeorientalis asiaeorientalis | reverse complement strand
ATTCCCTTGTATGTTATTTGTTGTTTTTCCCTTGCTGCTCTTAATATTTTTTCTTTGTATTTAATTTTTGATAGTTTGATTAATATGTGTCTTTGTATGTTTCTCCTTGGATTTATCCTGTATGGGACTCTCTGTGCTTCTTGGACTTGAATAACTATTTCCTTTCCCATATTAGGGAAGTTTTCAACTATAATCTCTTCAAATATTTTCTCAGTCCCTTTCTTTTTCTCTTCTGCTTCTGGGACCCCCATAATTCAACTGTTGGTGCATTTAATAGTGTCCCATAGGTCTCTGAGACTGTTCCCAATTCTTTTCATTCTTTTTTCTTTGTTCTGCTCGCGGTAGTTACTTCCACTATTTTATCTTCCAGGTCACTTATCCATTCTTCTGCCTCAGTTATTCTGCTATTGATCCCTTCTAGAGAATTTTTAATTTCATTTATTGTGTTGTTCATGATTGTTTGTTTGCTCTTTAGTTCTTCTAGGTCCTTGTTAAACGTTTCTTGTATTTTCTCCATTCTATTTCCAAGATTTTGGATCATCTTTACTATCATTATTGTGAATTCTTTTTCAGGTCAACTGCCTATTTCCTCTTCATTTGTTAGGTCTGGTGGGTTTTTACCTTGCTCCTTCATCTGCTGTGTGTTTATTTGTCTTCTCATTTTGCTTATCTTACTGTGTTTGGGGTCTCCTTTTTACAGGCTGCAGGTTCGTAGTTCCCATTGTTTTTTGTGTCTGCCCCCAGTGGCTAAGTTTGGTTCAGTGGGTTGTGTAGGCTTCCTGATGGAGGGGACTAATGCCTGTGTTCTGGTGGCTGAGGCTGGATCTTTTCTTTCTGCTGGGCAGGTCCATGTCTGGTGGTGTGTTTGGGGGTGTCTGTGACCTTATTATGATTTTAGGCAGGCTTTCTGCTAATAGGTGGGGTTGTGTTCCTGACTTCCTAGTTTGGCATAGGGTGTCCAGCAGTGTAGCTTGGTGGTCATTGAGTGGAGCTGGGTCTTGGCATTGAGATGGTGATTTCTGGGAGATTTTCGCTGTTTGATATTATGTGGAGCTGGGAAGTCTCTGGTGGACCAATGTCCTGAACTTGGCTCTCCCATCTCAGAGGCATAGCCCTGATGCCTCCCTGGAGCATCAAGAGCCTGTCATCTACGCGGCACAGAATAAAAGGGAGAAAAAAAAAAAAGAAAGAAAAAGATAAAATAAATTTTAAAAGTTATTAAAATAAAAAACAAAAGATAATTATTAAAAAATTTTTTCAAGTCATTAAAAAATAGAAAAGAACAATCAAACCAAAAAACAAATCCACCAATGATAAGTGCTGAAAACTGTACTAAAAAAAAAAAAAAAGACAGACAGAACCCCAGGACAAATGGTAAAAGCAAAGCTATGCAGACAAAATCACACAGAGAAGCATACACATACACAGTCACAAAAGGAGAAGAAGGGAAAAAATATACATATTGTTGCTACCAAAGTCCACCTCCTCAATTTGGGATGACTCGTTGTCTATTCATGTATTCCACAGATGCAGGGTACATCAAGTTGATTGTGGAGCTTTAATCCGCTGCTCCTGAGGCTGCTGGGAGAGATTTCCCTTTCTCTTCTTTGTTCGCACAGCTCCCGGGGCTCAGCTTTGGATTTGGCCCCGCCTCTGCGTATAGGTTGCCCTTCTCTGGAGCTCCTTTAAGCAGTGCTCTTAATCCCCTCTCATCACGCACCAGGAAACAAAGGGGCAAGGAAAAGTCTCGTCTCTTCGGCAGCTCCAGACTTTTTCCCGGACTCCCTCCCGGGTAGCCGTGGCGCACTAACCCCCTGCAGGCTGTGTTCACGCCGCTAACGCCAGTCCTCTCCCTGTGCTCCGACTGAAGCCCGAGCCTCAGCTCCCAGCGCCGCCCACCCCAGCACGGGAGCAGAGAAGCCTCTCGGGCTGGTGAGTGCCGGTCGGCACCGATCCAATGCGCGGGAATCTCTCCGCTTTGCCCCCCGCACCCCTGTTGCTACGCTCTCCTCAGCGGCTCTGAAGCTCCCCTGCTCCGCCATCTGCAGTCTCCACCCGCGAAGGAGCTTCTAGTGTGTGGAAACCTTTCCTCCTTCACAGCTCCCTCCCACTGGTGCAGGTCCCGTCCTTATTCTTTTGTCTCTGTTTTTTCTTTTTTCTTCTGCCCTACCCAGGTACGAGGGGAGTTTCTTGCCTTTTGGGAGGTCTGAGGTCTCCTGACAGCGTTCAGTAGGTGTTCTGTAGGAGTTGTTCCACGTGTAGATGTATTTCTGGTGAATCTGTGGGGAGGAAGGTGATCTCCGTGTCTCATTCTTCTGCCGTCTTGAAGCTCTACCCAAAGGGTTTTGATCTAAACTCATTTCCCTCTCTCAACAAATTCTTCAGATTCCCTTTCAATTCCTTTCTTTGGCAACTCTCTCATCCAAGACCTAAATTATTCACTCGGACAACTTCGGAATCAAATGGGCTTCTTGTCTCAGTGGATAGTTCTACCGACGTAAGGGTCTCAGAAAATCTCCCTAAAATTATTAGAAACAAAATTCTGGGTTACATACTCCATTGGCTTGGCTGAGTAAAGCATTTATTTTACCTTTGTGGATCTGAGAAGAGTAATTTCTTTCATTAGAATCTATGGCTTGAACTTATTAAGAAGATATGGTCTGATTCTCTTTCTGTAGAAGTTAACTTTTCAGCTTACCTAGAAGTGGTTAATGAAACTCAAGCTATAATGAATGGTGAAGGGTAGTCATTAACTTACTCTGAAGCATCACAAGACCCCAAATCAATTTTTATTTCTACTTTGGAGATAGAAGTTCCATATTTTCCTTTCCATCTTTTTGTCAGTGAATAATGGGAAAAGGAATCTTGTGACATCTTAGGCTTGGTTGATGGCATTTACTGGTAGGAAAGAAATTGATGCTTGTAGTGCATTGGTCAGAGGTGGAAATCCCTTTGAGTTTACTTCATGAAACCATTTTCCCAAAGACTGGGCAAAAGAATATCTATAGTTCACAGAAAATAAGCAGAGTTTTGAGTGACTAGAATTTAGTGTCTCTCTGATGATATATCTTGGTGTCTGTCTCCCTTTAACCCAGGCAAGTCAGCAGCCCCATCAAGGCTATAAAGGGGAGAGACTGGGATTTAATTCTTTACTGGTTTCAACGTGCTATGATCAGCAGGACAAAGGAATTAAGTCTGTCTATTAGACCCAAGCATTGGTGATAGGCTGTTATTAGTTCTTGCAAGTTTTAAGTTATCTGCGCAAAAATTATATAAGCTATATTATCATTCATCTACTAACATTATAAAGTGATCGATGGTGGTAAGGAAAAAAGTCTATAAACAAAGATAGTAACTAATATAATTTGATACAGTAAACATCGTATTTTTGTGATTATATATATAATGTTCAGATAATACATTCACATAATGATACTTGTATTAGTCAAGCACATTGCAGTCTGTAAACATTTTCAGATATATCCTGTCATTTGGTCCTCAGAAAAATACATGACAAATGCAGTAGTGCAGTGAATATCACCACCATTCTACAGATGAGAAAATTGAGAAAAAGGGATCAGTCGATCCTTCAACATTCCTTGAACAACTAGGGTACCTGTGTTTTCCTGGTTTTAATACCAACCCAACAACCTCCTCTTATAGAAACAGCTGCCACAGGAACAAAAACAAGTCATGACTGATTCTCAGCCTCCGCAGTGCTGGCCTGGCTTGTTCCTCTCATCTCTAAGCTGCAGGCAGTGTCATGGATGGAAAAAAGTCACGATGCCAAATAAGATTTCTGATGTGTGTAAGTTTCATAAAGCAAAGGGAAACCTGGGCATGTAGTGCATAGCTGATGATGAAATGGGACACTTACTGTGATGGATGTCTTTTAAAATACAACCGTTGCACTCTGTGTGTGTGTGTATCTATTCTTATATGTGGGTGTATATAGCAGTGTAAAAAATATGATCCTGAGGATGGCAAACTCCCAAATCTCATTAAAGGCAAGTTTCTGAAATATACTGATGTTCCATGGAACACAAAATATTCATGTATCTCTGATGGAAAGTATCATTCTTTAGAGTGTGTTGGTTAATATGCTGCTATAAATCCAGGGCTCCCCATGTAAGAGTTTTCCAGTGGATTAGTAGATAGGAGGAAAATTTGGCTCATTGTGATTTTATTTGCTTTTGGAAATGCAAAAAAAAAAAAAAAATCTCCACTGCTCAAAGCTCTTGGGTATACAAAGAAAAAAAAGAATTACAGCATTGGCAATCCATGCAGCAAACTCACAATTAGGTTAATAAAATATAAATACTTGCAGTGGCCAAAGAATAGCACATTTGATTAGGAAGGTGGGAGATGGGTTGCTAAGGGCTTGGAAGGGGATAAAGGTGCCAATGTGGGCTCATGTTGTATGGATTAGGAGACTGTAGCTATATTTTCCCCCAGTGGCACTGCCAGCTGCAATTCTTAATGAGTTATTACATCCTGGGCTGAGCAGGCAACATGGCACATTAGGAAACATTTAAAGAAAAATTCGTGGCTTGCATCGTTTACATTCTGAAGAGGCTAGAAATGAACCCAAGAGACATTTCTTGAGAGGAGGTTAAAATAGAGAGACCTCCTGGGAAGAGCCAAAGTGATTTTTATCAATGATCTAAAAGCTAAGAGTCGGCTTGCCAATATGGAGGGAGCAGTTACGAGTCCTTCTCTCCCTCAGAAAGGTTCTTGTGGCAACGGATGCAATGGATAAGTGAGTATTGCTAAGAGGAAGAACTCTGTGTACAAAAACAAGTTGTATGTCAGGTGACTACTCATTAATTTTTTTAGCAATATTTTTTAGTGAAGTATAGTTGATTTACAATGTGTTAATTTCTGCTGTACAGCAAAATGATTATATATATATACATTCTTTTTCTATATTCTTTTCTATTATGGTTTATCATAGATATTGAATATAGTTCTCTGTACTATAGAGTAGGACCTTGTTGTTTATCCATTCTATACATAAAAGCTTACATCTGCTAACCCCAACCTCTTACTCCATCCCTCCCCCAATCCCTCCCTCTTGGAAACCACCAGTCTGTTCTCTATGTCTCTGTTTCATAGATAGGTTCATTTGTGTCATATTTTAGATTCCACATATAAGTGATATCATATGATATTTGTCTTTCTCTTTCTGACTTCACTTAGTATGATAATCTCTAGTTGCATCTATGTTGCTACAAATGGCATTATTTCATTATTTTTTATGGCTGAATAGTATTCCATTGTATATATATACCATATCTTCTTTATCCATTCATCTGTTGTTTCCATGTCTTGGCTATTGTGAATAGTGCTGCTATGAACATAGGGGTGCATGTATCTTTTTAATTATTGTTTTGTCTGGATACATGCCCAGGAGTGGGATTGCTGGATCATATGATAATTCTATTTTTAGTTTTCTGAGGCACCTCCGTACTGTTTTCCACAGCGGCTGCACCAATTTATATTCCCACCAGACCGTTCATTAATTTTAGTATTTTTAGCATTGGTGGCAGAAGGTGCTCCTGGCACGTGTGCGTTAATAAAAATACCGTGAAAAGTTAAGAAACAGAGTCTGGCCTTTGAAGAAACAGTGTCTCAACCACCTGGACAAATGTTGAACCTCTGACTTAGCAGGGAGATAGAGAAAGAAAGTAGCATTTTTGGAACACCTACTAAGTGGGAGGTAGTGTGATTGTTCCTTTTTTAGCTCTTATCCATTTCACGCTCTCAAGACTCATGAAAGATGAATATTTTAAAGTCTATTTTAAAGCAAGAATTTGAAGCAGAGATCATTGAAGCGATCCAGATCTCTGTGACTAAAAACCACTGTTCTCGTTCTACCTCACCATCATTCTAGTGCTTATATACCTCCTACAAAATGCTTTTCTTGTTTTTTTTTTTTTCCTCTGCTAGATACCTCTTCCACTTCTACAGTCACATGGTTGGCTTATAGTGAAGTCAAATCTTTTGAGTCTTAGGACACACTCCAGGAAGAGATCCAGGAATCAGCTCATGGTTACACATGTCCTGAGCACCACTACAGCTTCCTGGAGCTCCATTTACACTCTCCAATTGCTGCTGTCTCCCTCCTTCCCGTCTTTGTCCTTCTTTTATCTCTCAATGGTACCAGCTCCATTTATTTGTGCAAGTAGGCAATGATGCGTAATTTAAAGCTATGAAACAGGAAAATGTGACTTTCTCTTCCTGTGCAGAAGCAACTCTAATGACTTTTTGGTGTGAGAGGCACCAAGAATTCAAAGTTCTTCTCAGGGTACATTATATCATACATTGATAGAATACCTATAGGTGCCACAGATGGTGTCAGAGGCTGGAAAGCTTCATGCTTGTGGTATGAGAGGAACAGCAACAAATTCTCAGATGAAGATGATAGACTTTCTACTTTTCAGGAGTTCCTAAAACACACATACACACACACACTAAAAAGTAAGGAAAAACTACTTTAGCGTAAAAAATGATCAAGGTGGTAACACGGCAATGCGAAAAGGTCAATGTTGATTTAAGAGAGATGGGAAGCTTACTGGTAAAGAAGCAGTTTGAACTGAGTTTTAATGTATGCAAAAGTAATCTGAGCTGGCCTTACTATGTGATCAATTTGGTAAATCAAAATTCTTTCTCCTGCTTCTCTGTAGGAAAACTTTTAAACTGTAATAGGATGAGTATTGTCATATTCTTCGTCATAATTTATTTTTCTGATTTTCTTTCTTAAGACCATTTTTTCCTACTTTTTTACCTCTAAAAAAAAGCTTTTAAACAAGGTGATTTTTGAGGTTTTGTCTTGCAAGCTGGAAATGGAAACTAAGATGGATCTGTGGCTAATCAGAGCAAACGAGAGATGCCCTGAGGCTCACATGGTTTCTGAATCTCAGTGAAATGGTTTGGTGCTACAGGTTTGGAAGATACCAGTGGTTTGGGGGCAGGATGTTCCAGAACACAGCCTGGATGATACCCTAAAATATCTGAGTTCTTCTTAGGCAAGCTTCAAGGGCATGACACGGCCCTAGGGATGCTATGGGAATCTAGCCGAGCCCAAATTATTCTTTAACATACTCCTTTCTACAAGCTGTAATTTCCTTTATTGTGCCTCTATTCAGGATCATAACTAAAATATCTTGCAACTTCTTCCTATAACATTTATTAGCTCAATAAGCACTTATTTAGTAACTATTATAAATTAGGTCTGAGTAGATTCGTGCACTGCCCAGTAGCTTTTACTGTTGTTGTCACACATCAAAATACCCTTCTCCACACCCCTAACCACTTCCATTTTGTAAGCCACTTGAATTCTCGGTGCTTCAATTTCCTCATTTTAATTGTACTGACAAGTACAGAACCCACTTAAATTTTCGTTAAGTGTAACTCTTAATATATGTAAAGTCCTTAGAAGAGTGCCTGATCTATTTTTTGAAAGCAAATAGCTACCTGGGGCATTGCCTCTACCAGTCTGGCCCAGTGCTCAAATGTACTGTCTTCATCTGAGCTTAAATGCCCAGGACACGAGCTTCCCTGGTGGCGTAGTGGTTGAGAATCTGCCTGCCAATGCAGGGGACATGGGTTCGAGCCCTGGTCTGGGAGGATTCCACATGCCGCGGAGCAACTGGGCCCGTGAGCCACAACTACTGAGCCTGTGTGTCTGGAGCCTGTGCTCCGCAACAAGAGACGCCGCGACAGTGAGAGGCCCGCGCATCGCAATGAAGAGGGGCCCCCGCTTGCCGCAACTGGAGAAAGCCCACGCACAGAAACAAAGACCCAAAACAGCCAAAAAAAAAAAAAAAAAAAAAAAAGTGCCCAGGACAAATTTGCTGTGGGAAAAGGGCTGACAACCCAACTGGTGCACAAGCTGCTCCCTAATTAATCAGTTTGGGAAGTACCCAGGGAGCCAGCTTATCCCACTGTGTCTTGACTTCAGGTTTCCTGCAGCTGCAGAAGCTTCCTCCTTACATGCCCTGGGCTGAGTTTTCCTCTAGGTTTCTGTTTTGTTTTGTTTTGTTTTAACAATATATACTTGAAGCTATTTACTTTATCAATATATATTCCAGGATATGTTTTTACTTCTCTTTCTCTGAAAGAGAAGTTTTCTAGCCCTGTTTTTCTTTTTTGTTTGTTTTTACCTTTTCATTTCAGAATGATTTCACTCTTACAACAGAGTTGAAAGAATATACAAAGAACCCTCATCCCACTTAGATTTTTCCAGATTCACTTACAATTTTGTCTCTCTCTTTTTGTCATTTTTTTTCTGAACCATCAATATACAGGTTGCATGCACCTTTATAGCCTTCCTCATTTTATTACCTCAGAAAATTACTTCTCAGTATTTTCTAAGAACAAGGATATTCATTTACATAGATAGGATAAAGTTATACATTCAGAAAATTTAACGTAGATACAAGATTTTAGTTAATCTGCCGTCCACAGTCCAATTATTTGAATTTTTTCCACTAATGTCTTTTATATCATTCCTCCCACTCCAAATCATATAGTGCACTTAGTATTCATATCTTTTAGTCTTCTTTAATCTGGAACAGTTTCTCAGCTTTTCTTTGTCTTTTATGTCTTTCACATTTTTGAAGAATCACGGCAGTTATCACGTAGGCTGTTTCACTATTTGAGTTGTCTGATGTTTCTTGATTGGATTGGGTATTCCAGCTTATTTGGCACAACAGCTACATAAGTGATGTTGTGTCCTTCTTAGAGCATCACATCAGGAGGCACGTGATGACATTTTGCCTCTTAATGGCGAGAAGTGTTATCCATTTTCTTCAGTGTAGAGTTAATATTTTTTCTTGTCAAATAATTTTCAGAAATCTATATTGAGACTATATGTAAACATAAAAAGCATCAATAGATTTAGCATCTATTGATGATTCATTCCTGATTCATTTTTACTATATGGCTAAAAAACAATAATTTTCTAATTTCATCATTCTTGTGTATTTGTTAGTTGGCATTCTGACTATAAAAACGAATTTTTTCTTGTCATCTGTTATCAATCATCTATCATGTGTTTATTTATATCTTTGATTTTTATTTTAATCAATGGGCTATATTTCATTGCTGTTTTATTTATTTTCATGCTAAAATTTTCCCAGAATAACCTGGTGTGAGATGCTCCAAGATGACTTCTATGTCTTCTTAATACATCCTCATCTTTTGTTATTCTTTCTTGGAGCACTCTTTTACTTTCTAGTGAAACAAGGTGTTCCAGGTTCATCCTGTATTTTCTGTTTCCCAAACCCGGAGACAGCCATTTCTTCAAGGACCCCTCATTCCTCTTAGTGGCGAAAGCATTTAGAAACCAAGCTCTGAGCAGTAGTTGCTCTCTGTACTCCTGGAATGTTGTTGATCTAGTTCTGCTCAGTGGACAGACCTGGGAGAACTCCCTCCAATTCCAATTCTAATTCAACCCCAAAGGGTTCTTCCATACTTTGTCTCATTTCATATTTGTATCTTCCTTCTTTCATAGAGAAAACCTTGATTCTTAGCAACACCAATACATTCCATCCTCAGTCATCCAACACACTGAAAATAATTTCAGAATTGCTTTCCTCATACCAAGACAAAACTGCTAACAAGAGTTCAGGATTTGTTTGTTTGCTGTTCCTGTTCTTTTACCTTTGACTGAGTACGTATAATCAAAGTACCGAATTCCAAAGATTTTGGCTTAGTGCCCCCTGACCCCAGAGTGTGGTTATATGATTCACTTATAACTGAGTCTATTTGAGTCTCTTTGCATCTGGTTTTAGGATTTATTTCCTCATTCTTATCGATTTAATTTTTTTGAGTAATTTAAACATTAATATGGCTCCAAAAGTAAAAAAAAAATATGTATATGGTATACTCAGAGAAGTACTTCTGCTTTTTTAAAATTTTAAAAAAAATTTTTGGGTGTGTTGGGTCTTTGCTGCTGCGTGCGGGCTTTCTCTAGTTACAGCAAGCAGGGGCTGCTCTTTGTTGCAGTGTGCAGGCTTCTCATCATGGTCGCTTCTCTTATTGCAAAGCACAGGCTCTAGGCCTGTGGGCTTCAGTAGTTGTGGCATGCATCCTCAGTAGTTGTGGCTCACAGGCTTAGTTGCTCCACGGCATGTGAGATCTTCCCAGGACCAGGGCTTGAACCCGTGTCCCCTGCATTGGCAGGCGGATTCTTAATCACTGCGCCACCAGGGAAGTCTAGTTTATTTCTTTAACCTATTTCCCCCAGTTCTGTGCTCCTTTTAAATGACCAGTTCTATTAGTTTCTGGTTTATCTTCTCTCTCTCTTTGTGCATGTGTGTGTTGTGTTTAGTAAAAACTAAACAGATATAGGTGTTGTGACAGAAGCATCTAATAAGGCCCCCAATGAATCAGCCACCCCTTATGTAATCCCCCGTCTTGAGTGGAAACTTTGACTTGCTTCCGGTCAATACATCATAGCATATGTGGGGGGATAGTCACTCCCTTGATTTCATTACATTACATAAAACCAGAGAGAGGAAGAGAGATTCTCCTACCGGCTTTGAGGAAACTGCTTGCCATACTGTGAAGAACTTTGAGAACACCACATGGCAGGGAAGTGTGGCCTTTAGGTACTGGGAGTGGCCACGATGACAGCCAGAAGGAAAGCAAAGACGTCAATCTTAGAACCGTAAGGAACTGCATTCTGATGGCAACGACGTGAGCTTGGAAACTCTAAAGGAATAAAGCTCCAAGCTCAGAAAGGAATGAAGCCCTGATGTCACTATATTTAAGCCTTTTAAGACCATGAACAGAGGACCCAGCTGAGCTGTACCCAGATTCCTGACCCACACAACTTGTGAGATAAAGAGCAAAATGCATGTTGTTTCAAGGTGCTAAGTTTGTGGTAATTTGTTCATAGTATAGAGAACTAATACATATAGGTTTCCTTATTTCACATTCTTTCTTACAGAAAAGATACTATTTCTGTACATCTTAGAAATCTCCTTACCAGTTATTCATGGGGATTTTTCTCAATCTTAAGTTCACGGCTATTTAACATTCCATTATTGTTTTAACCTTATTTCAATGTTTGGGCAGCTGGGTAGTTTCTACTGTTTTACAGTTACAAATAATGAGAGTTTAACTTTTTAGAAATGTGAGAGTGTGTTCACATGGATGGAATAAATGGATAAATAGACCAATTTGTATTTATTGATTTGGCTGTAATGTTTGGTCCCAAATCTATCACAAATATTTTATAATTTATCACTCTTTTTTTCTTTATGAAGGGTGTCTTCTTTGTTCCTACTTTTTAAAAATAATTTTATTTATTTTATTTTTGGCTATGCTGGGTCTTCATTGCTGTGCACGTGCTTTCCCTAGTTGTGGCTCGCAGGGGCTACTCTTCGTTGCGGTAAGCAGGCTTCTCATTGCAGTGGCTTCTCTTGTTGTGGAGCATGGGCTCTAGGTGCACAGGCTTCAGTAGTTGTGGCATGTGGGCTCAGTAGTTGTGGTTCGCGGGTTCTAGAGAGCAGGCTCAGTAGTTGTGGCGCATGGGCTTAGTTGCTTTGCGGCATGTGGGATCTTCCTGGACCAGGGCTCAAACCCCTGTCCCCTGCATTGGCAGGAGGATTCTTAACCACTGTGCCACCAAGGAAGCCCCTTACATTTTTTTTTGAAATATAGTCAGATTTATGTTTTTGCTCTAGTGGTACCTCTATATTCATGACTTTCATAAGTGCCCTCAATGTCATTTTTCTCCCTTAACCTTTTATTATGTAGTTTGTTAGCTTTAAATGGTATTCTTTGGTTCCACTTATTACTTATAATCAGTGATCTTATTTTGCTCTCCCCTTTTTCTCATCCTTTTCTCACCTTTTAAAGTCACTTCCTTTTCTGCATTTTCAGTACATGTAACATTTTGAAACTATTCATGCCTACATGGATCTTCTTAGAGCTATAATTAAATATATTATATCATTATTACTTAGTATTGGTGAAGGTGTGTCATAGGCCATTTTATTTATTCTTCCTTCTTAAAGGCCCAAGGAATTACACAAGAGCTGGAACACAGCATTGAGGGGTAGTGGGTGCTGGGAGAGGGAGTGAGGAAGAGGCCAGAACAACCTGGCCTTCTTTATGCCCATGTTTTGTCAAACTAGTGTTATCACCTGTGAGGGAATCAACTCTTTAATTAACTAAATGTAACATATTCCAAGGGGAGGTCTCAGGGTAACTGGTGTAGATTACAGAATAGATCATACCTCCCTTCCTCTTGACATGTCCCAGAGAACTTCTTGCTTATGTCTTTAAGGAGGTAATTCTCCCACATGAATTTGTTCTCATCTTTGTATCCTCACATCATTCTTGGATTTCTTTCCCTGTACAGTCATCCAGTCAACAGTACTTACTGCTGTTGTTGTGAACAGTTTTCATGCTGGGATTGCCAAGTCTGAAATGGCTTTCCTTCTCCAGTTGTATAAAGCAGTTATAAGGTAGTTCTCAGTGCAGCCCAAACATGTACAAGTGTTCAGAGCTCCAAGAGACTCCTGAAATAACCTTTGTGGATTTGTGCATTTCTTTATATGGCATGTATTACTCTTGCAAACTGTTTATAGATATGGAGAGAGAGGGAAAGAGAGAGAATATTTCTTTCTATGTAGTCCCATGCAGTATACTAACTTGCTTTCAATGTTTATGAAATTCCTAAATCTTTAAACAAACCTTGCCTCTCACTATAGAACTTGAAAATTTTAGAAAGTTACCTCCCCAGCCTTTTTTCTAGCTTTACTTGCAACCCCGATGTATGACCCAGACTGTGCCAGATTTGACTGACCCAGAATTTGAATCACCAGCTATAGATGCAAAGAACTAGAAATGAGAAAGAATTTGTTTCATTAAGGGTGGTAGCAGTTGCCATGCATCAGATTTCTAGGGATGGGAAGGTCTGTAATTCTAGAGGAACCTGCCCAGAGTCCAGTGGGCAGAATTGCCAACTCAAGCTAGGTCACAGTGGCCCAGCAGGGGAGACAGCAGTATTTTCAGTGGACCAGTTCTGTGACATGATTTTGGGTGTTACCTCTGATTATTTACCTCAAAATATGGCCTTTGTCCTGCCCAGAGAGCATCTCAGTACCCTTTTGCACAGGTTTGTCCTATTTAGCTTCTGTTGCTTTCAATTAAGAGTTGTGATTAGTGTACTGGATAAGTCCCTTTATCTCTTTGTGAATTGGTTTCCCTCTCTGTGAAACTAGCTGCTTTGTCTGTATATTTCAGTAAGTCAGCCTAGCAAAATAAGATGACTTATCAAAGACCTTTTATGCTCAAAATTAAAGAAATAATAAGAGTTCTTTGAAGTAGAGATAAGAAGCCACAGAATGGCTCATTTAGACTTTTCAGAAACTATTTCACACTCAGTTGTTTTCTAGTCCCCAAATGATTAGTGATCTGCCAGTGAACTTTTCACTCCATAGAGTGAATTCCTGCTTATCTAAGATCGCAGAAGGAAGACATTTATGTTTTTAAAATGTACTGGACTATAGTTCTTTAGCAGGGTTTTAGTATTTTTAAGGGGTGTGCAATTTGCCATTGTGGACAGAATAGCGCTTTCCATGGGAATTGCAACATTCAGACTGAAGAGCCAATAAAAGGAGCTGAGATATTGTCTGAGAAGGAAAAGAGCTCCAGGGGAAAAAGGACTGATAGTCAGAACATATAAACTGAACATTCAATTATTTTCCAGGGGAGGGAGAATTGAGATTTTTTCTTTTTTTTAGAACAAAATAAAGACTTTTATAAGACCATCAGATTTTGGTGGGAAAATATTTCAAAGTATTTGACATTAATAAATCTTTATGGGCAACGTGAGATATTTTTTAGGTTGCCAGAACATAAATATATTTCAAACAGTAAATATAGTTGGGCTGCCTTAAACTTGAACATAGAATTTATAATGCATAAAATGTGTTGTTGTTTTGAAAACATGTAAATTTAGAGGAAACAAATTAGCTTGTGCAGATATCACCAATAAAAACTCTCTGAAGGCTGGGAGAAACTGAATGTTCTTTTTGTAACAACATGAAATTTAAAAGGTTAATTCCCCTTGGGTGATTTTGGGATGCTTCACCACAAGATAAAAAAGGCAAATCACACTCTTCCAATAACCTGAAAAATCGCTCTGACATTTTTCTGATGAACTGGTTTGATGTTAAAACGTCCAAGTTCTCTCTTACTAACCTGAAAATGTTGATAAGAAATGAGTACATTTTCCCATTCACTCATCTTAAACATTCACCAGAATGATGAGTACACATGAATTTTCTGGTGTTTGTGATTGATGGGCCCTTCTTTGGATGTGTTGTTGGTCTGAATAGTGTTTTATCTCTGACTGAAAGCCTCGCAAAGCCAAGGAATATGCTTTTTACCTCTTTTCAATAGTGGTATTGAGAACCACAAATCTTCATCAGCTATTTGATGATGTCCTTAGAGTACTTTAAAATATTTTAGTATTTCAAAGTCTATGAAAAAAACATTGGTAACAAATTATATGGAATTGGAAATCTAATGAACCAACTTTGGGTATGCAAGACAATTTTTCAGAAATACATCAATTTATTCAACATTATATTCAACTGAAATTTACTGAGTACCTACCGGCACCAGGCACAGTGCTATGTACCAAGATACAGTGGTGAGCAAACAAATCTTGTCTCTAATCTCATGTCTAGTGAGAGATATATATTGATCCCAAATTATGCCAAGACCAGTAAAATGGAAACTGCGCTAAGTACTGTGAAAACAGAAAAATAAAATACCAGAGAGTGTTGAAGACATGTTTTGTGCCCCAGTTAGCCTTATATTCCCAAGGACAATCAATTGACTTGCAAATATTCCTTCCTTGAAGGTCAGTTCAATTAATTTTTTCTACCTGCTTTCAAGACCTACTGTCAGAATTTATAATAGGGAGGATAACCTGGTTAAAGGGATCAGGGACAACTTTGCTGAGGAGTAACTTTTAAACTGAGAGTTGAAGAATGAATCAGCAAGCACTAAGTAAATAGCAGAAGGACAAGTGCTTCAGGATGTGTATGACTTAAGTAAATATGCAGCCTCCCTGACTCCTGGTGATATAATGCTGGTTACAAGCAGCTCTAACTCACTACTCACACATAGCACTCCGTACCTTCCCAAGATCCAGTGACTATACACCCATTCTACAATATCAAGCCCTTCAGTATAAATTTTAAGAGAATAAAATGGAAACAGTGCCTAGGTAAAGGGAGCACAAATTAAGAAAATTCCATTCACAGTGTTCTTGAGGGAAGAGATGGCTCAGAAAAAGCCGTCCATTCTTAATGAATAACAGGCAAAGATGATTCATCTAAAAGGGTGTACTAAACAGGCCACTGCCCACAGTAAAGGAAGACCAAATTCATAATGAAGATGAAAACTGATGTTCTTAAAGGAAATAATCAAAGAAACGAAGAAAAACTTCAACAGCTACTGAACTGAACTCTCAAAGAAATTAAAATAAATATGAATTAAAAACAATGATTGGGGGCTTTCCTCGTGGCACAGTAGTTGAGAATCTGCCTGCCAGTACAGGGGACACAGGTTCGAGCCCTGGCCTGGGAAGATCCCGCGTGCCACAGAGCAACTAATCCCATGCACCACAACTACTGAGCCTGCGCTCTAGAGCCTGTGAGCCACAACTACTGAAGCCCATGTGCCACAACTCCTGAAGCCTGTGTGCCACAACTACTGAAGCCTGCACGCCTAGAGCCTGTGCTGCACAACAAGAGAAGCCACTGCAATGAGAAGCCCCCATACCACAATGAAGAGTAGCCCCCCACTCGCTCGCAGCAACTAGAGAAATCCTGCGTGCAGCAACAAAGACCCAACGCAGCCAAAAATAATTAATTAATTTTTTAAAAAAAACCAACGATTGGAGAGTGAATAATAATGGACTCGGAGGTGTGCCACCCAGTTGTCCCCAAGGAAGGACTTGCTGCTCGAGCTGGTAGGAGTGCTGACAGCAAAGAGCTGACAGCCTGGGATTGCCCCAGCTACAGGGAGCCCATCTCACTTTAACTCAAACCCTCCCCAGGGTGGCCAACAGCCACTGACCCACCAAGAAACGGTTATGAAGGCCTGGCCATTTTGGCTTCCCAGATGACATGACTAATGAATCATTTTAACTCCAGAACTCCCCTTGAGATTGGCTGATGCTATCACTTGGAACTACCCCAGAGTTTGATCTCTCCCTCTGCCCAATCCCAATTTATTCCTCTACCCTTCACACACGTGGATCCCAAGAGCACTTCCTAATAAACATCCTTCACACTAAACTCCATCTCAGACAGCTTCCCAAGGAATCCAGCCTGAGACAAAATGCAAGCTACCCCATAGGAGATACTAAATTAAGAACATGAGATGAAGTGGAAAATGGCAACACTAAGGAAAGAAATGAAAACAGATGATGCTAGAGTATTTAAAACCACATCAAATACAGCAATGTACAGAATGGAGTCGTAGAAAATAGAGTTAACTATAAGAAGAAAAATTTTGGAAAAAAAAAAACTTACAAATGCAGTTGAAATGGGCCAAGAAGAAAACAATTAAAGATGAACTACATGGAAGTTAGGTGCTCACAAGAAGATTGGGGTTGTTAAATAAAATAGCCAGAATCATTATGGAATAGAAAAATCTAAAAGGGAATCTTTTTTTCTGACATAGATGAATATATAAATCTTTAAGTGTGTACCAGGTTGACTTAGTTTAAGACAAAAATGTGGGTGCACATACTTTATTGGAGGGTTGATCTCAGAGGATGAGGGAGGAAGAGGGGAAAGTGGGATAAAAAAAGAGGAAAATCCAGTATGTTAATGATCTGGTTTCTACTATGGAGCCCTGGATCAAAGGCACAAGGTGCAACACACCTCAGAATAATCCTACCAGAAAGCAGGAGGTACGACTCCCATCCTTCAGTGATGAAGTTGACTGAGTTGGCATCCACTCTGCCATGCTACAGTGAAAAATTCTGGTACTGGAGGAAGGCTTCAGAAAAAGGAGAAGAAGCAAATTCAGGTTTTTGAGGTGGGGGAACTGCAAACATTCTGGGAACTGTCTGCATCCACGCATAAATTCAGGTGGACCAAGACGATATTGGGCAAGGTATCACTGGCTTTTGAAAAAATAATGAGACGAGATCGGGCACCTTCAGGGTGGTATGGCCATAGTTGAAACAGAAACTGACTCACAGACTTAGAGAATGAACTTATGGTTACCAGGGGGGAAGGGTGGTGGGGGGAAGGGATAGTTAGGGAGTCTGGGATTGACCTGTACACACTGCTATATTTAAAATGGATAACCAACAAGGACCTACTGTATAGCACAGGGAACTCTGCTCAGTATTCTGTAACCTAATTAGGAATAGAATTTGGAAAAGAATAGGTACATGTATACGTATAACTGAATCACTTTGTTGTACACCTGAAATTAACACAACATTGTTAATCAACTCTACTCCAATGTAAAATAAAAAGTTTAAAAAAAGAAAAAATTAAAAAAAAAAAAAAAAAAAAAAAAAAAAAATCTTATGATAAACTCTAATGTCAAAGAAGAAATTAAAACTGCCATAGATCAACATCTAGATAATAACAAGAATAAAAGCACTCTAAATCCTATAAGGTGGAGCTGAAGCTACATTCAGAGGAAAAATATATAATAAAAAAAAGTTAATTTCAAAAGAAATTAAAAAAATAAATGAATTGAACTTCCCATAAGAATTTTATAGGTGAAAAAAAAGGACTATGTATGGAAAACAAAATGAGGAATCAATAAAGATCAAAGCATAAATTAATATATTATGAAATAGACTTGATAAATGAATCTCATAATTGCTAAAACAAATAAACAGCAAGTAATGAAAGGGAGGAGTAAAAGATAACTAAAAATAAGAATTAAATGAGAAAATAACCACAGATACAGAGAATCTCATTGAAAATGTAAAAATTGGGCTTCCCTGGTGGCTCAGTGGTTGAGAGTCTGCCTGCCAATGCAGCAGACACAGGTTCGAGCCCTGGTCTGGGAAGATCCCACATGCCACGGAGCAACTGGGCCCGTGAGCCACAACTACTGAGCCTGCGCGTCTGGAGCCTGTGCTCCGCAGCAAGAGAGGCCGCGACAGTGAGAGGTCCGCACACCACGTTGAAGAGTGGCCCCTGCTTGCCACAACTAGAGAAAGCCCTCGCACGGAAACAAAGACCCAACACAGCCAAAAATAAATAAATAAATTTATTTAAAAAAATTTTTTTAAAAAACGTAAAAATTATGTGTAATACACAATTTTCTATAAAAATACAACAATCAAAATTAATTATTGCCTCTCAAAAAGCAAAGAAGCAAACATAACACATAAACAGTGCCAGACGTTTTCAGAGGTAAATTATTTCAAGAAGCAAGTGATTTTAATGGCACTTAAGCTACTCCAGAGCATTCTCTACAAATATGCAAAGGTGTGAGTTACAAGAAGGTTCATTGCAGATTTATTTTAATAGCAAAAATATAAACACTATGTAGAGGTCCTTTGAAAAAGTACAGGTAAATAAAATAAGATTCATCTACATAAAGGGTACAAGGGGGACCAGGGAGTTGGAACATTATTCCAAAACAGTACATCAAAGAAAATTTCCCAGAGGAAATGATATAGTGATGAATGAGTTGTGTTCCAAAGGATGAATAGGAGTTAGTCACATGAAGAAGTTAATGTAGGCATTTTAGGGAGGAAACAACACGTATCCAGTTGTGTAGGCATGATCCAAGCAAGGCTGATTAAATCACCTGTATGTAGACTGAGCCCGAGGCAAGCGATGCAGGCAAAAGAAGGGGAGAGGAAGTTAAACTTGTTTCCGAACTTTATAATAATCATAATCAAAGTATAATTTGTCCAATACCATAAAAGAATCTGCATTGTGAAATGCATTACATTCAGTTTACATACTAAACAGATAAATAAAATATGTATGTGTAAACATATTTATTATAAACTTTAATTCCTTAACCTTAGAAACTAGCTAAATCATTAGCCAAGGGATGCTATTGGAAAACTGTCTTTCCTTTCATGACCTTGGCTATGTGATGTTGCTGTTTCATCTCTGGGTCCAGTTCTGATCCATGCCTCATGCACTGTGTCCTGGAATTGTTATTTCTTTGTATAGGACTGGAAAATTCCTACAAAAATTCACATTCCTTCTGTTTGTACTTGTTTAACATCCCAGTTTCTGTTCAAGTCTTTATTATTTATTTTTCTATGTACATCTTTACACAGATCTTGGTGAAAGTTAAAGTTTAAGGAGGCTCAGTCTTTTTTAAAGGTGTGTTTTTCAGAGCAATGCACTGCCCCGTTGTATTAGCACTGAGTGTTTACAGAAACTGCCCTGGAGTTTGGAAAAAAAGAAAAAAAAAGTCCTAGGTTAAATTCTACCTGAAAAGTCTCCTTTATGATTCAAGTGTCATTGATCTCTTCACTTCCCATGTACACTGTCAAAGAAGTATTCCCCTGTGAACCGCTTCTACTCTCACTTTGCCTTTTCTGCTCTCTACTACCCTGTTATAAGCACCTGTGGTTTTACTGCTTTAGTTTCCAGCTCACAGTCTGGATAATAATAGGGACTGGAAATCAGAACAAACCAGGAATACCAGGAATGTATTCTCATGGAATACATTCTATCCAGACTCATTGGCCACCCACTATTCTCCAAAAAAGAAGCTAGATTCAGTCTTCTCATTCATTAATTATTCAACAAATATTTATTAAAACCTATTATTCATCAAGCATTGAGATAGATACTGTTGATACAGATATGAACAAGACATAGTTGTTGCTATAAGTGATCTCGCATAAGTAAGATAATTAAACAGATAGAGGTAATAGACCTTAATGAGTGCAATAAAGAAAGTTTTATGGGAACAGGGATGAGAGGAATGTACACAACATGGGGAGGGGACCGGGGGAGGAAGGCTTTCTTGGGTAGGTCACATATCAGTTACATCTTGAGCCAGAGAAGGATTTAGCCAGAGGAAGATGGTGTGTGTGTGTGTGTGTGTGTGTGTGTGTGTGTGTGTGTGTGTGTGTGTGTGTGTGTGTTTAGGGATGTACACGTCGTGGGGAAAGTGGTGAAAAGATAGCCCAACACTTTCTGCACCAAAAGGTAAAGGGAGGATGAGATGCTTTTACTACCTGTACTACAAGGCATTAATTGAACTTGTTGAACTCTTAAGCCTTTGAATTTCTTAAAATCAGATTTTTGCGCTTTAAGCAGTTCAGGGCAGTTCATACATAGTAACACGGCCAAAAGCAAAGACTGTGCCTCAGAAATGCTTTTTCTTTCCCCACTTGTTTTTTCGCAAAGCCATTCAAATGACCAACTTAATTTCCACCTTTAAAACAGTTTAGATGGAGGAAGCTTGTCGGCATGCAGAAAAGAGATGAAAGTAAATATTTATTGGCACAATGCATTTTCCTTGAGCTTTCAGCCGTGCTTTGGATCAGATAGCGCTGAAAGACTTCAGGGATCCAAGGGCTAAATATCATGAAGTGGCCGTATAAACTCCAAGGCTGTCTTTCATTTGGGGAATACATTGAGTGCCTTTGGTGACCTACAGAAAATGATTTTACGCTCTTGTTCTCAATTCGAAATAAACTCTTCCCAGCACGCAAGAGGCACTCATAATTTGCTTAATGCCTTCCTTGTGCTGCAGGAAAAAAGAAAACTTAACAAATTTCAGAGGAAAGAGAATTCTTAAATGCCTGCACTTGGGAGTCATTTATTTATTCATTCATTCATTCAACAATGTGTTTTGTGCATATATTGTCACTGTGCAAGGCGCTGCAGATACAGGTGGACAAGACAGGCCCAATTCCTGTGTCTGGAGCCTATATTCTTATAGGGGAGACGTACAACAGTCAGTAAACCTGTGAACAAATACAGATTCTAATAAATGCTACCAGGCAAGTAAATGGAGTGATCTGAGACGGAATAACTTAGCAGTGCTCCATTAAATAGGGTGTCAGAGAAAGCCTCTCTTAACGTGACGTTAAAGCTAAGGCTTGGAACTTGCCTGGTGGTGCAGTGGCTAAGAATCCGCCTGCCAATGCAGGGGACCAGGGGACACGGGTTCGATCCCTGGTCCAGGAAGATCCCACATACCACGGAGTAACTAAGCCTGTGCACCACAACTACTGAAGCCCACGTGTCTAGAGCCCTTGCTCCGCAACAAGAGAGGCCACCGCAATAAGAAGCCTGCGCACCGCAATGAAGAGTAGCCCCCACTCGCCACAACTAGAGGAAGCCTGCACGCAGCAACAAAGACCCAACGCAGCCAAAAATAAATAAAAATTAAACAAGCAAACAAACAAAAGCTAAGCCTTGAATCCTGGCTTTCTTTAAGTCTCAGTTTACAGATATGTAAAATGGGATAGTAATAGACCTCATCTGATAGAACTTTTGAAAGCAACAAATGAGATAATGAATGTAAAGAACCCAAGTTTCAGTGGCTGACAGTTCTCAATCAATGTTATTATTATTAAAATAGATAATGTTGTTTACAGAATCTACCCCTGTCCATTTTATTTAATAAAATTGCTGAAGGTCATAAAATATACCCACACTGTGGAGTAAGGCTGTGCATTTAAAATATCTACTTCTTTTGGGAACTTTAAGATACTGAAATCAAATTAAGAAATAACTCGTAGCTTCTTGAAAAATTGCAAATTAATTTGTATCAGCTCATTCCAAGGCAAGAACCACATAGAGAAAGCGAGACACAGAGACAGAGCGAGACAGGCAGCAGGACAGCTGAAGGAAGGAGCAGGCTTTGTGTGGTTGTTCTGAATCTCATCTGCCCTCTAGCTTCTCCTATACCAACCAGAGCTCCATCCGCAAAATGTTCCTTGCCCTGAAAAAAATGACTTACCAAAGGCCCTGTTTCTCCTCACAGAAAGGTAGAGCTAAAGGGTTCAGTGAAATATCCAAATTGGGATTTGCTAGAATCTGGACATTTTAAATGCGTTAAGAACACAAGTCGGAATTAGGAGTGCTTGAGAAAACTTGGCTCAGATGACCACGAATACTGGTGTCAATTGTGCACTTGTCAATTTCCCTTCTGATATTCCCCATCCACACATTTTAGTCAGCACAGCAATGACAATGATGGCATCCGCTATCTGTATAAAGCTTTACCGCTCAGAATGTACTACTTGGTACGTCGTCATGACGGTTCTGGTAATGATCCATTGAATTATTATTACTATCCAGTAATTTTTAAATGAAGGATGATTTTCCTAAGAAAGCCCTGGTAGTAAGGACAGCAGAGGGGGCCTGATTCATATCAAATTACTATCACTTTGGGAATATGCCTTCCCATTTTTGGCTTTATTTTTACTTAGAGAGAATGCATTTGCTTATCACTGTCATCTTCTAAAGAGAACACTGAAGACAAGATTGACAGCCCAAATTTGCTTTCATGCAGTACATGATGGACAGCCTGTTAGAGCAAATTATGATGAATACTCTACGGAATAAGTTTCAGAGAGCTAGTAACTATAGAATCAATTCTTTTTCCTTTTTTTGTCTTGGCTGCTGGGGGGTCCTGAATAAATTTCAAATTGGTTCCTAACACAGCTAACATCTCTTTTCTTCATAAAGTTTCTTCTTCTCCTCGTTTTCATTTTAACTTTCCTGTGGGTATGTTTATATCTGCATTGATATCTACACCTCTATCTGTTTCTACAACTACATTTACACTTATATCTTTGTGGCAAGCTGCCTCTAGTCTAGTGTGGAAGCAGTGAAGACATAAATTATAAATACACAGTAGAACTCAAAGCAATTGAGCAACTTGTGACTCTAGAGAGAGTATTTTGGCATGACAAAGTAAAGCCAATTTTTAAAGCATATTAGCCTGAATAAAGACACAGATTTAAGTCTGTTTGGATTTATATTAATTTCATTCAGATGTCCTTTATTTTAGTCTATTTCCTCATTCTCGGACTTAAAACAAAATGCTACTCCTTTGCCGGAGGTCCTGTAATATTCCCACAGAGAAACACATGGATATGTTAGGATAGAGCATCTAGTTATTAATTAAAAAAATAAGAAAGCTCTGTCTATACAAAACTTGGATGATTCATTATTAATTAATTTGTCAAAACATAATTGAAGTGTACACAAATTACTCTAACTTTTGACTGGCACACTTTGATGGCAAAGTGGGAAATATATCGTTTTGTTCTCAAGTCAATTATAAATAT
This sequence comes from Neophocaena asiaeorientalis asiaeorientalis, assembly GCF_003031525.2. NCBI lineage: Eukaryota > Metazoa > Chordata > Mammalia > Artiodactyla > Phocoenidae > Neophocaena > Neophocaena asiaeorientalis. Next base: position 239,543 of record NW_020172455.1, on the reverse strand, counting down.
GCAAATCAAGGATTTTAATAAAAGTTTTCCTTTTGATATATAAATAGTAAAACATTTGAGTATTCGAGTTTGAAGTGAAGCTGTCAAAAGGATTCTTCTATTTTAGCTTTGAGGCTGTTGTATATGTGTGTGTGTGTGTGTGTGTGTGTGTGTGTATGTGTGTGTGTGTGTGAGAGAGAGAGAGGGAGAGAGAGAGGGAGAGATAGTTAGTCATGCTGTGAAACTGACATGCTTTATGATATAAGAAAGCATGGTGTCATGGAAACAAACTTGGGTTTGGAGTCATACACTTGTCCTGTCTGAGTTACATGTCAATAATTTCCTAAGTAAGTATCATGGATGTCTCTTCACATTTTGAAATTGAGCTGCTTCTTCTGCAAAATATAGCTAGAAGAATCAGAGTTCTTATTTCCAAACAACAGAATTCACACTTGCAATTTGAAACAGAAAAGAAATTCCTTAAAGAAGATATTGAATAGTTCGTAGAATCACTGGGAAAGCTAAACAGTTGGAACAAATGGAGCTTCCACGATCGAAGTTCAAAGCTTCCCCAACCAAGCCTGGTGAGGGGGCCGCTAGTCACACTGAGCATTCAGGGTCATACTTAGTGCTACTCCCAGGAACCCCACTGAAGCCATTATTCTATACCAGAAGCACCACTTTCATTTATTGCTTGAAACTGGAGTCCAGACTGGGTCCTTCTAATTATGGGTATCTTGGTCACATGTTCAGATTCTAGCTGGAAGAGGGTGGATGGTGGGGTGATAACAGGGAGAACTCCCCAAATAATGGAAGGATATTCCAAGTTGTAGAGCAGCTAGAAAATACAGCAAATGCCCACCACAGAGAATGAGAAAATGCACATAGTATCTCACAGGGTTGGTATGTTGATTGAGTTATCAGATGAGAAAGTCCTTTGTAAAATATAAATTTATGCATTAATATTTATCATTCCCTGCTCTAATCTTATCTCCACTGAAGTTAGTCATTTACAAGTCATTTATCATTATCGCCTTGTTAGTTCACTGAGGACAAGAAACTCACAGCTTTTATGTTCCCACTGCCTAATGAACAGCCTGACATACAGAGAAGTATAGAAAGTGGTGATTAACTAGATACAGACAACTAAATAAAAAGTTACATTTCGGGGCTTCCCTGGCGGCGCAGTGGTTGAGAGTCCGCCTGCCGATGCAGGGGACACGAGTTCATGCCCCGGTCCAGAAGGATCCCACATGCCGCGGAGCGGCTGGGCCCGTGAGCCATGGCCGCAGAGCCTGCGCGTCCGGAGCCTGTGCTCCGCAACGGGAGAGGCCACAACAGGGAGAGGCCCGCGTACCGCAAAAAAAAAAAAAAAAAAAAAAAAAAAAAAGTTACATTTCCTTCAACTGCCCACTGGGAAAGGAAGATCACTTTTACTGTGAGATATACACATTCTAAAGACCAAGCATGGTAGTGAGTTTTGGAAGCATTTGTTTACTCAGGAAATTCACACCTGTGTTTCTCCTTGATCCATGTCTTACCATTTTCAGAAATGTAGGCTGTGTGTCCATTCCAAAATAATAACTGTGACCTCTCCCCCAACTGTGGAGACTAAAATGATCTGAAGCATCATGTCACCCAGTGATGAGAAAGTACCCGCGGTTGTTGCCAGCTCCACTTTATTCTTGCATCTCTGCTTCTGATATCTGTTCGTTCAGTATTCACCATCATAAACAACTCCTCTCCATGGAGAAAACTATTAGGCAGTGACCTCATCACTGAAAGACCACACAGAAGACACACCCAGCAACGCATCCCACTGTCCTCTTCGAAGAGAGGGTCACAAAATTAAACAGTCCCAATTAATACTGGTTCAGCCCTTGAATCATGTACGTGATCCCAATTTATGCTGATAATAATCCTTGGAGTGAAGTATAATTAACATACCTGGCTTTTTATCCGGAGAAAACTGTCCAAGTTTATATAGGTTTTAAGAGGTAAACCAGGGTATAGATTGTGTCCCTCTAAATACTATTAGAAAAATTGAAGAAAAAACAGAAAAATTGAAGTTTAGTGTCTCTTCTACTTATATTATTGGATATGTCCACATTTGTCTGCATGTGTGTACTAGGTTAGAGATTTGGCAGTCTGATCTTCCTTCAAGGAAAAAAAAAGTTCTCCAACTGCCCATGAAACTGTAATTTGTGGCCTTTAGTACATTGGAATGAATGTCCCCAAAGTTATTATAGTTCTATTAAGAATACTGGGTGTCATTTTTGTGTGACAGGACTCTTAAATAGATGAATGGGGGAATATATCCTCCTTATGGATATTATATTGCCAAGGTTCCAAGGATTGGAATTTTAGAGGTTTTAGGACCAGTGATAAGTAGCTCTTAGTTGAGGAAATCACATTTAGGCAAAGAAGAAAACAGTTAGAGGCATTTAATGGAAGATCTTGTGTTTGTGGCTGTCTCTGGGTGCATATGTGTGTGGGGAAGGGGACAGGGTTTATTCGTGTCAACAGTTAGGCTTAGATGTGTCAACACACTAAGTACGTGTGTCAACACACATCGTACGTGTGGAAACACCTATTAAACATGAAGAAGGTATCAGTCAGTCCCGCAGAGAGGAAGTAAAGATCAGTCCTCTGACGAGTGTTAGGGATGAAACATTTATGATTCCTCAGAAACACACCCACACTCACCTCTAACCTGCTCTCAGAGACACGGTTCCTTATTTCTCATGAAGGGATTTTTGAGGAGCAAACACACTGATGATTTGGATATTCTTTTAAACTTTAATAATGTAGATGCCAACCTGAAAAAGGAGATTCAACAGATCTTAGTTTCAGCCACACGTGCGCGTGCGCGCGCACACACACACACACACACACACACACACACACACACTACTGCATATAAAATGAAAATGTAAAACAAAACCATGACCTACCTCCCCGAAGAAAAAGAAAAAATCTACAGGGACAAAAAAAACTGCGATTAGAGATTCAAGATGTATCTGGAAAACATCTACTTAGCTGACATTTAGATTTTATCTCTGCCATAATGTGGAGTAGTTACACAGGAATTAAACTAATAACATGCTTTTATTTTTCCTAATTAGAGATTCAAATTCTGTATGAAAGGTCTCCATTTCCCCGGATTCAATGTTCTCCAGTTTTAGAGGTTTCCCTGAAGTTCCTGTAATCTTAGCTGCTGCTGGGTTGGTGTGGAGTTAAAGGGAGTGGGGGAGGTCAAAGGAGAGGGTCAACCAGGTTCCACTAGGGAAGCTTTTGGGTCCCTCAACCCCACTGTTACCGAAACCACTATCTTTTGACCAGTGTTATCATTGGATTTTCTCTTCAGATTATGGAGGAAGGACTAGGGTGAGATGAGTGAGGCATTCACTTTGGGCGTGAAATTGAAGATGCCAGAAAACTCAGTAATTGACATGAGTAATATTTAATGCAATCTTAAAAGAATCAAATAAACAAACTATGGCCCAAAGACTGGCCACCTATTTTGTCACTAAAGTTTTATTGGCACTGTGGCTGGCATTAGGGTAAGGCTAGGGAGGTAAGGTCCTGCACATACTGCGTTGGATCCTGTCTTTAAAATTTTAATAATTTGTCCATGATGGATTGTGGATTCTTTCATTAATTTTTGTATTTTAAAATATTGTGGTAAATATTACTTATCTTAATTACTGAGTTTTGGGGCACCTCCTCGCTTGCCTCACCTTAATTCTGGGTTTCCGATATTTGGATCCCAGACTAAATTTTGAACAAAATATATGCTCAAAAAATTGTAAGTCAAGGCCCTAGAATATGAACGTTGACATTGTGTTAGGAAGGAAGAAATGAAGAGAGGGAGGCAGGGACAGAGGCAGTCAGGGAGGGAGGAAACAATTTTCTTCAAAGCCTGATGCAGAATCCCACCTTTTGCACCAGCCAATTATGGTTTTCCTGTTCCATTTATTTCCAGAAACACCTAGTGGCATGGTTAAGGGTATGGTGTGGAGTTTAATCCTGGATCTGACATTTAATAGTTATAGGTTTTTAGAATTGTATTTTTAATTCCCTGATCTTTAATACATTCATCTGTAAAATGGGGATAATAGCTATTTCACAGCATTTTTGTGACAATAAATGAAGATCGAGCACACAGTTCTCAATCTGTTTCTGGTACACACTAAGGTCTCAAGAAATATTAGCAATTGATTTTCTTGTTTTTATGTTATTGACATTATTGTTGAATTTTTAACTAATATTTTCACTCTTTTTTTTTTTTTGCGGTGCGCGGGCCTCTCACTGTTGCGGCCTCTCCCGTTGCGGAGCACAGGCTCCGGACGCGCAGGCTCAGCGGCCATGGCTCACGGGTCCAGCCGCTCCGCGGCATGTGGGATCTTCCCGGGCCGGGGCACGAACCCGTGTCCCCTGCATCGGCAGGCGGACTCCCAACCACTGCGCCACCAGGGAAGCCCAATATTTTCACTCTTAAATGACAGCATTCAATTATGTAAGATGAATAGTACTTTGTATATTATAAATATATTAGTAATATGTTAATATATATTATAGTATATAACATATATAACTATATATATTAGATATGGTGTATACCTAAATATATATCATACTATATATGTTATATAATATATATTATAGCTTAAGCCTAGTATCAAATTACATTACACGTGTTATATATTAAATATATTTATGGTGCATTTATGCATTACACAATGTATTTTATATATTTTTTATTGTATCAGTATATATCTTTTGAACTATCCTATATGTACTTAGAAGAATTCATGCCTTATCCATCTCTCGTGTCTTGCATTTTGCTTATATGATTCAGATTAATCTAAGTCTTATTCAGTTGGTACCATATTTCCAGGGGAAGAAATTGTGCTAGCCGTCTTCACTTTTGCTATTTTTTTTAATCATCACAACTTCGTGAGATATATACTATTACCTACATTTGCCAGTTAAAGAAACAAGGGCTCAGAGAGTCTAAATGACTTGCCCAAGCAAATGGTCAGTACTAGAGTTCTGTTTGAATATAATTTAGGTCCAGTTGTGATTTTTTTAAGTTGTGTTTTGTTTTAATTCTACAACTGGTCACACTATCTCTGAGTGTGAGTGTATTATGTGGACCCACTTATGGTTCAATTAATGGTCATTTTCTTTCCCTCAAGACTTGGCTAGTCATCAACTCTTCTTAGAAAACTACTAATATACTCAAGCTGCATTAGATGCTGCTATTATATCAACTACCTTTTCCCATTTCAGCACTTATAAGACATTATGTAATCATCTTTTAACATGCTTACCTGCAGCCAAAATACTCTGGCCTTCTGGAGGCTATTAAGGACATTTGATTCACTTCCAGGTCTCCAGCACCATGTGCCAATCTTTGGCACCTAGTAAGGGCTCAGTTAACATTCATTGAATAAATAAGGGTGTCCATGTATAAATATGACTATTCATTTAATAAGGAATGACATTAAGGTCCTCCAAACAAGATGAGAATAACGAGGCTATTTTGCCCACCAGGACTTGATCTATTACATTTTTCTGGAATTGTTTTGCAGTTTATCTTGCAAGCCAATCATTTACATGAAAAACATGAAACCGCATACATATTAATTTAAACCTACTCCCCTCCTTCTAATTTGTACATATTGAAACCACCTATTTTTAATGTGTGAAGAAATTTCAGATGTGAATGAGTTTTCAGTGAGAAGAGTCAAACCAAGCTAGGAATTTCTGCTCTAATTTCCTTCTATTCTTGTGAAGGAAGACAATGCAATCATTAAGACGGCACCAAAGGGGACTGTTTTCCTAGTAAGATTATACACACCAATATTTCAAAGTGATTTTAGTAGTGTTCTATGAGCAGCCAGATTGTTATATTTTTCTGTTACATTTAAGTACAGTCAGTATCTTGTAATTTTTTCTTACAATAAACAGCAGTTGCATTTGTAATAGTAATAAAATATATGCTGTTATACTACTTTGAGTTTGATGTCACCCAGGAAGTTATATTCAACTTTCAGAAAGTCTGTGGAGATTTAATAACTCCTTCCAGGTGGGTGACAAGTGCCATGTTAGGCCTTAGAGCTATACGGATGAGTGCGGCAAAGTCCTTTCTGAGATGTTCTAGTATCTATTGTGGAAGACAGGCATGTCACCAAGCCACATCTCAATACACTTCATTTAGTGTTTTTTTCATGCGTGCGCACTAAGGTGATGAGACAAGGTCACCTCTTAGAATTACTTTCTGTCATGAAAGTCTTTGTGGTTGTGATTATTTATGATTGTTATTGAACATAACTATAAAAGATAAGTATGGAACATATACTTTATAATAAAGCATGATCCCTATGAGGAAATGAATTCATTTAGTAGAGGAAAATAGAACTCCCCAGTGATGTAAACAGGGCACAGTTGATAAATAAACTTGGAGGAGAAATTTAAAGGAGGATTTGAAGCTCTAAAGTTCCACCTCGGTGTCTTCATTCTCTACTGAAGAGATGCATTTTTGGAAAAAATGAACTCTGTCACTAACAAGGTTGTCTCTGGCCTATCCCTGGAGAAATGTGATTTAAACAAGTTAAATTTCTTCCACTTTTAAATTGAACAAGCCAGGATCCTCAACTCTATCTCTCTTATTCCCACACTGGAGTGAAATGAAGACCAAACTGTAATTGTCGATTAATAACTTCAGATTCTGTTATAGAACCCTTGCTGTGAAATTCATCTGCAGAGGAACTTCTCAAGAAAAGTGCCGGGCTAGGTCACTGTGAACAAAATGTGCCCTTGCCCACAGAACTGGAAATGTCCAAACAACATGGACACTGTAGGCTTTGCATTGTGGATCATCTGTCCCTGGATAATCAGTGTTGAGCTGCTTCACCACTTCTCACTCTCAGACCAACCCCAGGACGAGTTAGGTGGTTGGGTCCGTGAGCACCCAGCTCTACATGGTATAGGCTGGTAGGGCAGTGACCTAAGTAGATAAATTAGATTTCTGCTACATAAATTTCTCCAGTGAGTATTTTCTAAAGCTACAAATTCCTCTATTTCCACATATAATTTGGAAATTTGAGAAACAAGAGAGATAAATGGAAAATTGATCTGATGAACATATATGAATACATAATCTGATTAATCAGAAAAATTCAAATTAGAATAATGATTTATCAGTTTTCACCATGGGTTGGCAATAAAAAAAAAATGGTAATAACCAGTCTGGGCAAGGATCTAGGAAGTTGCACACTCTCATACACCTCTGTAGTTGACAGTTTGGAGGTATGTATCGAGAACTATAAATATGTGTATATCCTTTGAACTAGTAATTCCATACTTTGGGAACTAAAAATAAGAAAGTATTTAAGGGTATGAACATAGATTTAAATAGATTCTCTATTTTCAACATTTTCATTTCTAATAGTTAAAAATAAGAAACCATATACATATAACAAAATTGGAAATATGATTTTCTGTTTATACATAAAATGGAAGACAGCGCACCATTAAAATGACATCACAAGTGAATATTACCAGCACTACCAGATGATAGAAACAGACATTTCAAGATGATGTCAGTGGTTTTCTTTCAGATGCTACTTTTTATATTAATATACCTTTGGTGTTTTGTAACGTTCTGTGATGAAAACCAGTTGCTTTTGTAAAAGTAAAACAAATAATATGGATACGAAAGGCAAATATATACGAAATATCTTCCACTATCAGCAGCAATAAAAATTATAAGGACATCTAATCTTGAAAGATTTGAACAGACAATTTTTGAGGAAAACTACAAAAATTTAGACTTAGAGTCATATCATAATGTTAGATGGCAATTGTAAAGGTATAAGTTTTCCCAAATTCATGTCCAAATGATTATTTATAAAAAATATAGTCAGCATTGCTAACGGTGAAAGGAGGGAGAGCTATAGCCTTGAAAGCAAAAATCCCTCATGAGTTTTTTTTTCCCTTGTGAAAAAATAATTGGAAAAATAACACCTATACCTTTTAAAACATGGAAGTATGGGGAAAGGATCCTTTACTTAACATTGATGGCACCATAAAACCACAGCAGTTCATGCAGAGTGACAGCAATTCAAGAAGAATCGTCAGACCCACTGATGGTACTGAATAGGAGCATAGAGATTTCATATGCAGATCTTCAGCGGGAGAAGGATTCAGAATATTCTAATATCTTCTGAATCCAGTTCCTCCTCTTTTCACTGCAGCCACAGTCTTAATTCAGGTCTTAATGATCTCTCTCCTATGCGATGACAGTTCATGCCATGTAGTAATTTGCAATTATTCTGAGATATGAATTTGAACAAAACTTTGTGGGGCAACTGATCATTTACAAATTGAGTCTCATTTGAAAAGTGCTTTGTTGCTGTCTTTTCATTAAATAGGAAATGTTCTAAATGTTGGCACTTTGTGGGAAAATGTCCATCTTGTGAGAAAACAAAACTTTAGTATAATTTTAGAAGGTGCATATCTTCTGGTTGTGTGAGAATGTGTACAGAAAAGACGTGAATTGTTACAACTCTGATTTCTGAGAAGGCCAACTTCCATATCAGCTATTCTGTATCATTGAACTCGCTTAATATTAAATCAGTAGGGAAAGGAAATTACCTATGGAACAAAAATATGAAATATTTATGTCTATCACAAACTTTATGTCAAATAAAAGTTCCAATTTCTGTAAGAGTTAAATTATGCAAAAAAATATATAAAGAAAATCTCTCACAAAAATTGGGGAATATTGAATTGGTTTTTGTCTGAAAGAGTCTTTTCAATACAAATGAAGTTTTAAGGGAAAAATGGATACAAATGAGTAAAATTTCTATAAAGCAGTAAAATCCTAATTTTATAAGGCACTGTTATATGAAAGGACTTTAAAAAAGAAAAGTTCAATCTTGTTATTCAAAACTGTATTCAAAATTTTAGTTTGTGTCTCTGGTGGGGACCACGCCATCGCTCCTGTTTACATCCTGGCCTTCCAGGCTCTGTTGGGTGACTTAACCCCTGCCCAGCACAGGCCACTACGGATGCTTCTGTACAGGTTCAATATTTTGTTTGCTCAGTATTTGTTTTTGAGATTTATTCATGATGACAAGTGTAGCTCAAGATGTATTGTATAGATATACCCTTAAAACCATTGTACCATTAACACTTTTCTATATGTTTTCTCTCACATGTATATTGACATTTTCTAGGATTAAAAATTTCCATATCATAGGATAAACAGACCTTTACCTTTAATTGATATTGCCAAACAAGTCTCCCAAAGGTTTTTAACCCATTATTCTCCCCAGAAGTGTATATATGACCTCTCTACTCTGAATCTATGATAATATTTAGCACCATCAGACATTGTTTTCTTAAATAATGCCAATCTTACGGATGTGTAAGCCTATCTCATTTTACTTTTAATTTATATTTACTGCTTACAGTCATTTATATTTTACTAGTTACTCGTGTAGCCACCCATGCGTTATCATCTTACATATCCACTCCTATTTTTTTGTCCATATGAGATGTTTGTATTTTTATGATTAATTTCATTACTAATATAGAAAGAAGTTCTTTACATATTCTGGACACTAATCTTTTGTTAGTTACGTGCAATGCAAGTATTTTGTCCCAGTCCGTGACTTATCTTTTCAACTCTTTTCTTCACTCCACCCCCACCCCAGTGACTTTTGAGGCAATGACAATTTTTATTTTAATTAAATCAAATGTACTAGTGTTTTCTTTTTGGACTTATGCTTTTATTGTCTTGTTTAAGAAATCACAAACTTATGCGTACATTTTCAAAAGTTTTATGCATTTAATTTTTCTTTTATAGCTTTAGCCCACCTAGAATTGAGTTTTAGGATAAGGTATGAGTTAGGGATGAAATTTTTTTCTCTTTCATTTTTCCAACGCCATTGAACTATTCCTTTCCCAATGATTTGCAAGGTTTCCTATTTCTAAATTTCCTTTCGTCTGTGAGCCTGCTTTGTGTTCTTTTCTCTGCCTCATCGGTCAATTTGTCTGTCCCTTTCCCACTACTACACTGGCTTAATAGCTTTTTTTCTAAATACTTACATCTGATTAGAAAAATTCTTCCTTATCATTTGCTGCAAAATTGTTTTCTTTACTCTTAACACTGCTGTTTATATGAATATTTGAATTAGCTTTTCTAGCTTCATAAGAATTCCTGTTTGAATTTTGAGTGTAATTGCATTGAATTTATAGATAAATTTGGAAAAAAAACTTTATAAATTTAGCTAGAATTGTGTATACAATAGTGTGAAACTTACTATTTCATAAATTCATATTTACATTATCATTCTCCATTTCTTTAGATTTTCTTTATTATGCCTTTGATGCCATTTTATAGTCTTTTGTTCATATAGCTCCTTTGAGAGATCTCATCAATCTTCCCAAGAATTTGTTTACTTTAATAATATTTTTCAAAAAACGTGATTTTTGGATTTACTGGTTCTCTCTACCAAATTCTTGCCTTCTGTTCTTACCTTCATAATTTCCTTCCTTTCTATAGCATTGTGGGTCTTTTTTTTTTTTAGTCCCTACATTTAGAAATATTTTATTTATGAAATATCTTGTTAGTTCTTTTGCCTGACTTTTGCTCCTAATGGCTTGTTTTCATGTCTATGTTAAGCAAGATTTTATACTGGAAATTCTGTGTAACTTTTCTTGACTAGGTTTCTCTATGGAAAACTCTACATCTGCTGGGGGCCCAGAAATGTTACCATGATGAACCCTCTTTTATTTATTAATTCATCACCTTCAATTTCACTAGACTGCAAATTAGTATAAATTTGAATTATAATCTTGCATGAGCAGGTACCACCTAGTTTATATGTTAAAGAAAGGTCTTACCTTCTTCCATCTCTTTGTATTCATGTACTGTAAAATGTTTAAATTAAGATTTGACCCTATAAATGAGAGTATATAATTTAAAGACCCAAGTTTCTTGTAGGACCCTTAGTTCTTAAATGTACATCTTAGTTACCACGAATTGTAAAACCTGCCAACACATCAAAGTAGTCTATGCCTTCTTATTCCTCTGATTTTCAGTTTACTCTTCTTTGTATCCTGTAGATACTTATATGTTGGGGAACTTAAGATGTGTCTTAAATTTTAATGAGCTAACCCTTTGTACCAGGGAATTTTTCTATCTAGATTCCATGTTGCCAAAACCCAGAATCCTACATTGACTCTTTACACATGCATTTTTTTTTTTACATGTGCATACTTTTTGCTTGCTAAGTGGACCAGCAGGCTGTGTTTGTGTCAGTGTAACGGTAAGAAGTAATTGGAGTGTCAGATGTAAGAATGAATATAGATGATATCGTTACCATTATTTTCACAGTTATTTTATTAGCTTTTTACCTCATTACCTCATTTATCTCATTGCCTCTCTATATAAACATTAGAATCATTTTGTCAATATCCATAAAAAAATTTGCTGGGACTTTGATCGGGATTTTACTGCATCTATAGATCAAGTTGGGAAAAACTGACATCTTGATAATATTAAGTCATCCTATGCATGAACTTGGAATATCTCTCCATTTATTTAGTTCTTGATCTCTTTCATCAGAATTTTATAGTTTTCCTTGTGTAGACCTTACACATATATTGTTAGATATATATCTAATCATTTTATTTTTGGAGGTGCCAATGTAATGATACTGTGTTTTTAATTTCAAACTTGTTCATTACTGCTATATAGGAAAGCAATTGACTTTTTAAAAAAATTAATTAATTTATTTTATTTATTTATTTTTGGCTGCATTGGGTCTTTGTTGCTGTGCGCGGGCTTTCTCTAGCTGCGGTGAGCGGGGGCTACTTTTTGTTGTGGTGCGTGGGCTTCTCATTGTGGTGGCTTCTCCTGTTGTGGAGCATGGGCTCTAGGTGTGTGAGCTCAGTAGTTGTGGCTCACGGACTCTAGAGCGCAGGCTCAGTAGTTGTGGCGCACGGGCTTAGTTGCTCCACGGCATGTGAGATCTTCCTGGACCAGGGCTCAAACCCGTGTGCCCTGCACTGGCAGGCGGATTCTCCACCACTGCACCACAAGGGAAGCCCAGCAATTGACTTTTGCATATTGGCCTTGTGTCCTTTATCATTGCTATACTTGCTTATCAGCTCCAAGAGTTACTCTTGCTAATTCTTTCGGATTTCTATATAAATGATCATATCATCTGTGAACAAATGCAATTTTATTTCTTCTTCTCAATCTGTATACCCTAATTTCCTTTCCTTCTTATTGCATTTTTCAGTATTTCCACTATGACATTAAAAGGGAGTGATGGGACGAGATAACCTTATTTCCTACGTTATCTTAGTAGGAAAGTGTCATTTCTCACCTTCAAGTATGATGTTAGCTGAAGGTTTTGATTTGTTTGTAGATGCTCTTTATCTAGTTGAAGACATTCCCTTCTATTTGTAGTTTACTTAGAGTTTTCTTAATCAAGAATGGGTGATGGGAGAGACCTTCAAGCTGGCGGAGGAATAAGACGTGGAGATCAACTTCCTCCCCACAAATGCATCAGAAATACATCTACATGTGGAACAACTCCTACAGAACACCTACTGAATGTGGCAGAAGACCTCAGACTTCCCAAAAGGCAAGAAACTCCCCATGTACCTGGGTAGGGCAAAAGGAAAAACAGAGGCAAAAGAATAGGGATGGGACCTGCACCTCTGTGAGGGAGCTGTGAAAGAGGAAAAGTTTCCACACACTAGGAAAACCCTTCATGGGCAGAGACGGGGGTGTGGCAGGGGGAAGCTTTGGAGCCATGGAGGAGAGCTCAGCAACAGGGAGGGGTGCAGAAGGTAAAGCGAACAGATTCTCGCAGAAAGGATCGGTGCCGACCAGCACCCACCAGCCTGAGACACTTGTCTGCTCACCACCAGGGCGGGTGGGGGCTGGGAGCTGAGGCTCAGGATTCGGAGGTCAGAAACCAGGGAGAGGGCTGGGGTTGGCTGCGTGAACACAGCCTGCAGGGGGTTAGTGCACCGCAGCTAGCTGGGAGGGAGTCCAGGAAAAAGTCTGGACCTGCCTAAGAGGCAAGAGACCATTGTTTCGGGGTGCACGAGGAGAGGGGATTCAGAGCACCATCTAAACGAGCTCCAGAGATGGGCTCGAGGTGCGGCTACCAGTGCAGACACCAGAGACGGGCATGGGACACTAAGGCTGCTGCCGCCGCCAACAAGAATCCTGGATGCAAGCACAGGTCACTATCCACACCTCCCCTCCTGGGAGCCTTTGCAGCCTGCCACTGCCAGGGTCCCGTGATCCAGGAACAACTTCCCCAGGAGAACACACGGCACGCATCAGGCTGGTGCAACGTCATGCTGGCCTCTGCTGCCGCAGGTTCGCCCCACATCCGCACCCCTCTCTCCCCCCGGCCTGAGTGAGCCACAGCCCCCTAATCAGCTGCTACTTTAACACCATCCTGTCTGGGTGGGGAAAAAATGCCCTCACATGACCTACATGCAGAGGCAGGACCAAATCCAAAGCTGAACCCCAGGAGCTATGCGAACAAAGAAGAGAAAGGGAAATTTTTCCATGCAGCCTCAAGAGCAGTGGATTAAAGCTCCACAGTCAACTTGATGTTCCCTGCATCTGTGGGATACCTGAATAGACAACGAATCATCCCAAAATTGAGACGGTGGACTTGGGAGCAACTGTAGACTTGGGGTTTGCTTTCTGCATCTAATTTGTTTCTGTTTTTATGTTTATCTTAGTTTAGTATTTAGAGTTTATCATCATTGGTAGATTTGTTTATTGATTGGGTTGCTCTCTTCCTTTATATATATATATATATATTTTTTTTTCTTTTTGTGTGAGTGCATGTGTATGCTTCTTTGTGTGATTTTGTCTGTATAGCTTTGCTTTTACCATTTGTCCTAGGGTTCTGTCTGTCCTTTTTTTTGTGTGTAGATTTTAGCACATGTTATCATTGGTGGATTGGTTTTTGGTTTGATTGCTCTTTTCTTTCTTTCTCTTTTTTATTACTTTTTAATTTTCTCTATTTTAAATAAATTTTTTATTTTAATAACTTTATTTTATTTCAGTTTTCTTTATTTAATTTTTTCTCTTTTTCTTTCTGAACCATGTGGCTTAGAGGGTTTTGGTGTTCCAGCTCAGTGTCAGGCCTGTGCCTCTGAGGTGGGAGAGCCAAATTCAGGACACTGGTCCACAAGAGACCTGCCAGTTTCATGTAAAATCAAATGGTGAAAGCTCTCCCAGGATCTCCATCTCAATGCTAAGACCCAGCTCCACTCAATGACCAGCAAGCTACTGTGCTAGACACCCTATGCCAAACAACTAACAAGACTGGAGCACAACACCACCACTTAGCAGAGAGGCTGCCTAAAATCATAATAAGTCCACAGACACCCCAAAACACACCACCGTACGCAGTCCTGCCCACCAGAAAGACAAGATCCAGACTCATCCACCAGAAAATGGGCACCAGTCCCCTCTACCACAAAGCCTACACAACCCACTGAACCAACCTTAGCCACTGGGGGCAGACACCAAAAACAAAAGAAACTATGAACCTGCAGCCTGAGAAAAGGAGACCCCAAACACAGTAAGTTAAGCAAAATGAGAAGACAGAGAAACACACAGCAGATGAAGGAGTAAGGTAAAAACCCACCAGACCAAACAAATGAAGAGGAAATAGGGAATCTACCTGAAAAAGAATTCAGAGTAATAATAGTAAAGATGATCCAAAATCTTGGATATAGATTAGAGAAAATTCAAAAAAAGTTTAACAAGGACGTAGAAGAACTATAGAGCAAACAAACAATGATGAACAACACAATAAATGAAATAAAAAATTCTCTAGAAGTGATCAATAGCAGCATAACTGAGGCAGAAGAACGGATAAGTGACCTGGAAGATAAAATAGTGGAAATAACTACCTCAGAGCAGAATAAAGAAAACAGAATGAAAAGAATTGAGGACGATCTCAGAGACCTCTGGGACACTATTAAATGCACCAACATTCGAATTATAGGGGTCCCAGAAGAAGAAGAGAAAAAGAAAGGGACTGAGAAAATATTTGAAGAACTTCCCTAATATGTGAAAGGAAATAGTCGGTCAAGTCCTGGAAGTGCAGAGAGTCTCATACAGTATAAATCCAAGGAGAAACACTCCAAGACATATATTAATCAAACTATCAAAACTTAACTACAAAGAAAAAATATTAAAAGCATCAAAGGAAAAGCAACAAATAACATACAAGGGAATTCCCATAAGGTTAACAGCTGGTCTTTCAGCAGAAGCTCTGCAAGCCAGAAGGGTGTGGGATGACATATTTAAAGTGATGAAAGGGAAAAACCTACAATCAAGGTTACTCTACCCAGCAAGAATCTCATTCAGATTTGATGGAGAAATTAAAACCTTTACAGACAAGCAAAAGCTAAGAGAATTCAGCACCACCAAACCAGCTTTACAACAAATGCTAAAGGAACTTCTCTAGGCAGGAAACACAAGAGAAGGAAAAGACCTACAAAAACAAACCCAAAACAATTAAGAAAATGGTAATAGGAACATACGTATCGATAACTACCTTAAATGTAAATGGATTAAATGCTCCGACCGAAAGACATAGACTGTCTGAATGGATACCAAAACAAGACCCATATATATGCTGTCTACAAGAGACCTTCAGACCTAGGGACACATACAGACTGAAAGTGAGGGGATGGAAAAAGGTATTCCATGCAAATGGAAATCAAAAGAAAGCTGGAGTAGCAATTCTCTTATCAAACAAAAGAGACATTAAAATAAAGATTATTACAAGAGACAAAGAAGGACACTGCATAATGATCAAGGGATCAATCCAAGAAGAAGATATAACAATTGTAAATATTCATGCGCCTGACATAGGAGCATCACAATACATAAGGCAAATGCTAACAGCCATAAAAGGGGAAATCGACAGTAACACATTCATAGTAGGGGACTTTAACACCCCACTTTCAC
The DNA here is from genome assembly GCF_003031525.2 of Neophocaena asiaeorientalis asiaeorientalis. Lineage (NCBI taxonomy): Eukaryota > Metazoa > Chordata > Mammalia > Artiodactyla > Phocoenidae > Neophocaena > Neophocaena asiaeorientalis. The sequence goes on along the minus strand of NW_020172455.1, from coordinate 223,519 downwards.
CAATGGACAGATCATCTAAAATGAAAATAACTAAGGAACCACAAGCTTTAAATGATACATTGCACAAGATGGATTAATTGATATTTCTAGGACATTCCATCCAAAAACAACAGAATACACTTTCTTCTCACGTGCTCATAGAACATTCTCCAGGATACATCATATCTCGGGTCACAAATCAAGCCTTGGTAAATTTAAGAAAATTGAAATTGTATCAAGTATGTTTTCTGAGCACAATACTATGAGACAAGATATCAATTACAGGAAAAAGTCTGTAAAAAATACAAACACAGGGAGCCTACATAATACACTACTAAATAACAAACAGATCACTGAAGGAATCAAAGAGGAAATATAAAAACACCTAGAAACAACTGACAATGAAAACATGACAACCCAAAACCTATGGGATGCAGCAAAAGCAGTTCTAAGAGGGAAGTTTATCACAATAAAATCCTACCTCAAGAAACCAGAAACATCTCAAATAAACAACCTAACCTTACACCTAAACCAATTAGAGAAAGAAGAACAAAAATCCCCAAAGTTAGCAGGAGGAAAGAAATCATAAAAATCAGATGAAAAATAAATGAAAATGAAATGAAGGAAACAATAGCAAAGATCAATGAAACTAAAAGCTGGTTGTTTGAGAAGATAAACAAAATTGATAAACCATTAGCCAGACTCATCAAGAAAAAAAAGGAGAAGACTGAAATCAATAGAATTAGAAATGAAAAATGAAAAAAGGAGAAGTAACAACTGACACTGCAGAAATACAAAGGATCATGAGAGATTACTACAAGCAACTATATGCCAATAAAATGGACAACCTGGAAGAAATGGACAGATTCTTAGAAAAGCACCACCTTCTGAGAAGCACCACCTTCTGAGACTGAGCCAGGAAGAAATAGAAAATATAAACAGACAAATCTCAAGCACTGAAATTGAGACTGTGATTAAAAATCTTCCAACAAACAAAAGCCCAGGACTAGATGGCTTCACAGGCGAATTCTATCAAATATTTAGAGAAGAGCTAACACCTATCCTTCTCAAACTCTTCCAAAATATAGCAGAGGGAGGAAACTCATTCTCGAGGCCACCATCACCCTGATACAAAAACCAGACAAAAATGTCAAAAAGAAAGAAAACTAAAGGCCAATATCACTGATGAACATAAATGCAAAAATCCTGAACAAAATACTAGCAAACAGAACCCAACAGCATATTAAAAGGATAATACACCATGATCAAGTAGGGTTTATTCCAGGAATGCAAGGATTGTTCAATATACATAAATCAATCAATGTGATAAACCATATTAACGAACTGAAGGAGAAAAACCATATGTTCATCTCAATAGATGGAGGAAAAGCTTTCGGCAAAATTCAACACCTGTTTATGATAAAGCCCTCCAGAAAGTAGGCAGAGAGGTAACTTACCTCAACATAATAAAAGCCATATATGACAAACCCACAGCCAACATCGTTCTCAATGGTGAAAAACTGAAACCATTTCCTCTAAGATCTGGAAGAAGACAAGGTTGTCCACTCTCACCACTATTACTCAAAATAGTTCTGGAAGTTTTAGCCACAGTATTCAGAGAAGGAAAAGAAATAAACGGAATCCAAATCAGAAAAGAAGAAGTAAAGCTGTCACTGTCTGCAGATGACATGATACTATACATAGAGTATCCTAAAGATGTCACCAGAAAACTACTAGAGCTAATCAGTGAGTTTGGTAAAGTAGCAGGATACAAAATTAATGCACAGAAATCTCTTGCATTCCTATACAATAATGATGAAAAATCTGAAAGAGAAATTAAGGAAACACCCCCATTTACCACTGCAACAAAAAGAATAAAATACCTAGGAATAAAGTTACCTAGGGAGATAAAAGACCTGTATGCAGAAAACTATAAGACGTTGATGGAAGAAATTAGGGATGGTACAAACAGATGGAGAGATATACCATGCTCTTGGATTGGAAGAATCAACATTGTGAAAATGACTATACTACCAAAGCAATCTTCAGATTCAATGCAATGCCTGTCAAACTACCAATGTCATTTTTCACAGAACTTGAACAAAAAATTTCACAATTTCTATGGAAACACAAAAGACCCTGAATAGCCAAAGCAATAATGAGAAAGAAACTCGGAGCTGGAGGAATCAGGCTCCCTGACTTCAGACTATACTACAAAGCTACACTAATCAAGACAGTATGGTACTGGCACCAAAACAGTAATATAGATCAATGGAACAGGATAGAAATCCCAGAGATAAACTCATGCACATATGGTCACCTTATCTTTGATAAAGGAGGCAAGAATATACAATGGAGAAAAGACAGCCTCTTCAATAACACCATACACTAAAATAAACTCAAAATGGATTAAAGACCTAAATGGAGGGCCAGAAGCTATAAAACTCTTAGAGGAAAACATAGGCAGAACACTCTATGACATAAATCACAGCATGATCCTTTTTGATCCTCCACCTAGAGAAATGGTAATAAAAAACGAAAGTAAACAAATGGGACCTAATGACTCTTAAAAGCTTTTGCATAGCAAAGGAAACCATAAAGAAGATGAAAAGACAACCCTCAGAATGGGAGAAAATATTTGCAAACGAAGCAACTGACAAAGGATTAATCTCCAAAATTTACAAGCAGTTCATGCAGCTCAATATCAAAAAAACAAACAACCCAATCCAAAAATGGGCAGAAGACCTAAACAGATATTTCTCCAAAGAAGATAAACAGATGGCCAACAAACACATGAAAGGGTGCTCAACTCACTAATCATTAGAGAAATGCAAATCAAAAGTACACTGAGGTATCACCTCACATCAGTCAGAATGGCCATCATCAAAAAATCTACAAACAATAAATGCTGGAGACGGTGTGGTGAAAAGGGAACCCTCTTGCACTGTTGGTGGGAATGTAAATTGATATAGCCACTATGGAGAACAGTATGGAGGTTCCTTAAAAAACTTAAAATAGAACTATCATATGACCGAGCGTCCCACTATTCGGCATATACCCGGAGAAAACCACAATTCAAAAGGGTCATGTACCACAATGTTCATTGCAGCTCTATTTACAATAGTCAGGACATGGAAGCAACCTAAGTGTCCATCGACAGATGAATGGGTAAAGAAGATGTGGCACATATATACAATGCAACATTACTCAGCCCTAAAATGAAACGAAATTGAGTTATTTGTAGTGAGGTGGATGGACCTAGTGTCTGTCCTACGGAGTGAAATAAAAAAGATAAAAACAAATATGATATGCTAACACATATATATGGAATCTAAAAAAAAGAAGAAAAAATGGTTCTGAAAAACCTAGGGGCAGGACAGGAATAAAGATGCAGAAGTAGAGAATGGACTTGAGGACAAGCGGAGGGAGTGTGGTAAGCTGGAATGATGTGAGAGAATGGCATGGACATATGTACACTACCAAATGTAAAATATCTAATGGGAAGTAGTCACATAGCACAGGGAGATCTGCTCGGTGCTTTGTGACCACCTAGAGGGGTGGGATAGGGAAGGTGGGAGGGAATTGCACGAGGGAGGAGATATGGGGATATATGTATATGTATAGCTGATTCACCCTGTTATACAGCAGAAACTAACACACCATTGTAAAGTAATTATACTCCAATAAAGATGTTAAAAAAATGGGTTTTGGTTTTTTTCAGTGCTTTTTGTATATCTGTTGATATAATCATGATTCTTTTTATTTTTAGCCTGTTGGTTAATGGATTACATTAATAAGTTTCAGGTGTTGAACAGCTTTGTATAGCTGGGATAACACCCACTTAGTTGTATAATTCTTTTAATACATTGTTCAATTCTATTTGCTAATATTGTTTTGAGGATGTTTGTATCTATATTCATGAGAGATGTTGATCTATAGTTTTCTTTCAGTGTCTTTCATTTTGGTGTTAGGGTAATGCTGGCATTATAGGATGAGTTAGGGTGTATTCCCTCTACTTCTATCCTCTGAAAGAGATGATAGAAAACTTGTAAAATTTCTTCCTCAAATATTTGGTAGAATTCATCTGTGAACTCACATGGGCTTGATGCTTCATACATCGGGAGTTAATAAATTATTGATTCAATTTCTTTAATAAGCATAGGCCTCCTCAAATTGTCTATTTCTTGTGGGTGAGTTTTGGCAAATTGTGTCTTTCAAAGAATTGGTCCATTTCTTCTAAGCCATCAAGTTTGTTAGCCTAGACTTGTTCATAGAATTCCCTTATTATCCTTTTAATTTCCACAGAATCTCTAGTGATGTCCCCTCTTCCATTTCTGATATTAGTAATTAGGTAGACTGGTTGCAGGTTTATCAATTTTATTGATTTTTTTAAAGAAACAGCTTTTGTTTTCATTGATTTTCTTTATTGATTTTCTGTTTTCAATTTTATTGATTTCTGCTCTAATACTTATAATTTATTGTCTTCTGCTTATTTGGATTAATTTGCTCTTCTTTTTCTAGTTCCCTAAGGAGGAAACTTAGATTACTGATTTTAGATCATTCTTCTTTTTTACTATATGCATTCAGTATTATACATTTCTCTCTTAGCACTATTTGGTGGGATCCCGAAAATTTTGATAAGTTGTGTTTTCATTTTTATTTAGTTCAAAATATTATAAACATTTCTCTTGAAATTTCTTCTTTGACCCATATGTTCTTTAGAAGTGTGTTGTTTAATCTCCATGTATTTTGGGATTTTCCAGTTATCTTTTTGTTATTGATTTCTAGTTTTATTCCACTGTGTTCTGAGCTCAGACATTGTATTATTTCTATTGTTTTAAACTTGTCAAGGTGTGTTTTTGATCTATCGTGATGAATATTCAATGTAGATTGAGAAGAATGTGTTCTCTGCTGTTGTTGGATGAATTAGTCTATTATATCCAGTTGATAGAGGTGTTGTTGAGTCCAACTCTGTCCTTGTTGATTTTTTACCTGCTCTGGCTGTCTATTTGTAAGAGAGAAGTGTTGAAGTCTCCAACTATGTTAGTGTATTAATTTATTTCTACTTGCAGTTCTATTATTTTTTGCCTCGTGTAGTTTGACACTCTCTTGTTAGGAGCACGCACCTTAAGGATTGTTATGTCTTCTTGGAAATTGACCCCTTTATCAGTATGTAATGCCCTTCTTTTTCTCCAATAATTTTTATAGCTTTGAATTCTCTGTCCAAAATTAATATAGCTATGCTGCTTTCTTTTCATTGGTGTTAGCATGGAATATTTTTCTCCATCTCTGAATTTTTAATCTTTATATTTAAAGTGGGTTTCTAGTAGACCACATATAGTTGGATTGCATTTTTTAATCCACTCTAACAGTCTCTCTCTTTTAATTGGTGCATTTAGACCACTGACTTTCAAAGTTATCATTGATATCTTTGGATTAATATTTAACATCTTTGTTATTATTTATTGCCCTTTATCTTTGTTCCTATTTTTGTCTTTCTTTTTTGCCTTAAAAGTTTTAAATTGAGCTTTTAATGTGACTCCATTTTCTCTCCTTTTTTAGCATGTCAATTCTACCTCTTTAAAAAAGAGTTTTCTGTGGTTGTCCTAGTGTTTGCAATATATATTTACAACTACTTCATGTTACTTTCAAATAACGCTATTCCACTTCATAGGGTGTGTGAGTACCTTATATTAACCAAATAATCCTAATTTTTTCATCTCATCCTCTATGTCATTGCAGTTATTATTTCACTTATATTTCATTTACATGCATTTATTTTTATTTTACTTGTATTTATTTATATAGTTATCCTTATATAGTTACCTATTTATTTATTTATATGTACTTATATATATAAATACATAAGATATTTGCATATGTAATCAAATACATAATCATTATTATTATCTTGAGCAATCTGCTCCTGTTAGATCAATTAAGAAAATAAAAATTAAAATTTTAATTTTATCTGCACTTATTCTTTCTTCAGTGCACTTTCTTCTTTTATTTATTTTTTATATTTAGAGCCTAGATTCTCAAGCATATTATTTTCCTTTTCCCTTTAACATTGATTTTCTGTAGTCTGAAAATAATATGCCTAGGTTTAATGTTTGGCATTTTTCTTGCTTGGTGTTCTCTTAGATTCCTGGATCTGTGGCTTGGTATCTGACATTTGGAGAAAATACCAGTCCTTAGTGTTTCAAACATTTCTTTTGTTCATTTTTCTTTTTCTTCTCCTTCTGGTATTCGTATCATACATATGTTACAACTTTTACAGTCCCATACTCCTTGGATATGCCTTTCACTTTTCTTTTTATCAGTCTTTGTTCTCTTTGCTCTTTAGATTTGGAGGTTTCTATTGATATATTCTTAGGCTCAGAGATTCTTTCTTTAGCTATGTCTAATCCACAAATAAGCCCTTGGAAGGCATTCTTCATTTCTGTTACAGTGTTTTTTATCTCTAGCATTTCTTTTTCCTAAGAAAGATACCCACATCTCTGATGACATTTCCTGTCTATTCTTGCATGCTGACGGACCTCCCTGATGATACCTGCTCCACCTCCCATATCTTCCAGGCTGTGCAGAGGGTGTTTCACACCCACATGTTGGGGCAACACCATAATCCCCAAGAGGCCTCCCAGACAATACATTGCACTTGAATTACTACTTGCTTTCTCTTATCCTCTGACTCTAAGAACACACTCTCCAGTAGGCCCTTTCCCCTTCTCTTGTCTGCACCAGGGCAGAGGTTGGTCCAGATTCAGTGGTGCGCTGGTATATGTTTAATAATTGCTCTTCAGGAAAAGAAAATGTCTCAATTTGTCACATTTGCAAGGTTTGTGGTGTAGAGACTCCCATCATGGCCTATTTCAAGTGACCACAACACAGTTAGGAAGAGAGAAACACATTTAGAAGTGTTCATCTCTGAGCCACAAACCCCAGCACCTCAGAAATCTGCCCTGGTACACACACTGCAATTAACCTTGTTTGGCCTTTACATATCAAGTCAGATGGCACACAAAGCTACTCTCTGAAGAAAATACCTGTACTGGATTTTTTTTCTGAGATTATAAAATGTATAGCTTATTTCTGCTGAAGGAGAAGATGATGGAATTCAGTTGTACCTGAGCAGAGATTTTATAGTCCAGGCACTATGTAAACCAAAGGTTTCTTTAAGCCTTCATCCATTTTTCTTGTTAAGCTGATGGTACAGTTGTGCTGATGTTCATAGCACAAACATGGATTTGTAAATGCTGAAAAAGACCTTAAACTTTGGGCTCCCTATTCCCTATTACTCTGATGTGAGGAGGGAGAAACAGTCCTGATGAGAGGCAAGAAGTAAGTACACGATATTCACTAGACATTCCTCTTTGAAAAGGCCTACAGAGAATATTAAGAATAGTCTCATAGTTGGTTCCAGTATGTCCTTGGTGCTATAAATACCTCACTCATTATTCAGATGTTATCAGATTGAGTTTATGATAACGATGAAGGCACATCTCAGACAGGCAATAACGCAAGTGCATAAGCACCAAACCACTGGAGGAAGCATTGTTGGGGAACAGGTTAGTTTCACAGTTTCAAAGTATCATCCAGAGACTACTTAATGCTCCAAAAGGAAGGATGCGCCTTTGCAATGGAGAAATCACATAGATCCCATCTTAAACAAATAAACAAACATCACTAATAGTGAGACCACTGATTCAGCTGCCCCTACCAGCTCCATCATCTCCATCATCTCCATACACACGTGGCTATAATCAAGTTCAGTGAGTCTCTGAATTCCCTTCTGACAGATCCTATGGCTCTTTAAATGCAGCCTTACTGTGTTTGGACTTCTGATAGAATGTGAAACGTAACATTGCAATTACTAGTTCTCCTGTTACCTGTTGTCTTTGGAGGAGAGTAAATCCTAGGTATGTATTGTCTGCATTGTTTTTAAAGCTGGTGTACACAAATCCCATACTCTAGATGTCAAACCTGAGCTTGTTTACTGGAAGAACTTCTCATCATGAATGCTTAACACTTGCTGGGTATCTTTCTGAGCGTTTCACAAATCCTTTGTTACACCATCTCACACAAGCTGGTAAAACTGGATTTAGATGAGTGCTGTGTGACGTAGTCAAGTCACAGTATATAATTTATGAGTTTCAAATGCATTTTATTCATTTATTTAAAAATTCATTATTATACATAACAGGATTTATCGAGTTTTAGAAGAGAAATAATGGTTTTGTAATCCACCTTTTAAAATATTCTTGAATGTTTAGTCATCATGACATAATTTTCTAGTGAAAAATGTTTTAAACAGATAAAGAATTTTTAATTATTTCAGGAAATCAAACTCAAACATCAATATGTAAAATCATTTAGCAAAATGGCACAAAAATGATTGATTTCTCACTCTTGGTTGTGTGTCTTCTAGGAGCAGAGTCAAGGATTGAGTGCCTCTACTTTGGGGGGATGAGGTTTAGGTGCACAGCTGAGGGGAACATTATTAAGCCAACTACCACCAACTTGATCCAACAGGGAAGTTCTGATTGTTGTAAAACACATACTTCAGAATTATCCCCACCAAGAGTGAGAGAGCTGGGGTGTTTACAACCACAGCCAGTCAGACATTGATTAGGAGTGTGTCCATGAAAGAGATTTTAGTCCCAGGTATTTCCTGTGACTGTGCTTCCAGGCCAGAGTGTGTTCTTACAGTCTGAGGACAGCCTTCAAAGATGCAGGTACTAGCCACCAGAAGTCAGCCTGGCTCTCAAGAGGTGGGGGGTGGGGGACATCTACAGCATCTGCTACAAGCCCATTTATTTTCAAATGAGGAAAACATTGAAAAGACGAAGGAAGAAATAAATTATACACACACACAGATAAATGTCAGGCAAAACATCTACTCTCTAGCTTCTGTGGAGTTCAGAAAAGCCATAGTAGCGCAGTGATGAGTAATATTTTAAAGGTCCACCTCCCCTCGAGGAACTCAGTACTGTCTTTGTCATGTTGATTGAGGTGCCATCATCTAGAGTTTGATTTGGCTTCCCAAAGCATTCTAAAAAATTCCTCTAAAGTTGTGAAGGGGTACTTACCACATTTCAGACTATTTGGAGGACTAGGAGGTAATACCTACCTACACCATATGCTGTGAATGTGTCTGAGTAGACTCCATTCTTCCTGATACCTAAGAGAAGGCATCCGTACTGAAGGAACACAGGCGTTACTGAAGTTAAGAGGGAGAGGAGGAGTTGTAATGATCTAGCTGATGCCCAGCCCCTGGAACATTTTCAAATACTCACTTCCAGGGTTATCTGTTCCTCTATGAAAGCTCGTTCCCCGAAACCTGTCCCTCTGGCCTCAGGGAAAAGTTCTACTCTTAATGAGGGCCAATTTCAGAGATTCGGATGTAACAATGAGCATAACTCTGCAACCAGCGGACTTGCTGTCTCCCCTGGCCTTCCCTCCAGTCACTGGTCTCCTGCCTCTTCCCTGTGCTCTCATACTCCACATCTGTCTTTTCCCCGGGGCCTGAGCCCCTGCCTTGAATGGCTCCATTCCTCTTTCCCTTGGTGGGGACTTCTGTCTCTCCACCCCCTCCCTTTCCTAGTCTAGAAACTGAGACTCTGCTAAATGTGGCTACTTACCACCCTCTGTGCCTGCCTGAGCCTAGACTTTCCTCTATGTTCAGACCTCCATGTTCCAGCTCTCTTCTAGAACCCTGCCTGTCAACTCTACCTGAATTTCTTGAATTGTGCGTTTCCTTTCAACAAAGAACTCAAAGATGTTCCTACTTCAACTTCTACTGCATCCCACCAGCCTCAGCATCCAAGGCTCAGGGCATCAGGTGATCAGCACCCAGCAAGTACAAAGAATGCTCAGGGCAAGAGAAGACAGAAAGCAGATGGTAGTGAGACCAGCTAAGCAGAACAGGGCAGCTAGATTTTACCTCTGCCATGAATGCATTTACACACACCACTCCTCACTATAATAGAGATACCTTAAGGAGAAGATACGCACTAGCAGATGTTTGGGTGCGAAGTTCTGATATGATTGATGTAGGCACATACTTTGCATTTGACTTTTATCCCCAGATTTAACACGCCCTGGTAAAAACAGATTTTCTTTTGAGAGTTTTACCTTGATAGCATATGTTCATCATTAGAGCTTAGAAACATGAGATTTTATTTCTCTTATCTAATAGCAGAAAACAACTCAAAGCTCAAACTCAGTGGAATAAATGTTGTATTTTAGATTTATCTTACAAAATCACCTACTTTTCAAACTAATTGTCAAAAATTAGTGGGACAAAAGAGGTCCAATTTTAATACACAACCAAGTGGGATGTAAATGAGTTTAAGAAAGAGAATAAAGTCTAGTTAGTGAGCCTGGAAAATACTTTTACTGTCAGATGTCTGGAGTCCCTGCTTATCTGTCTCAGCACCAAGGGAACAATAGGCAGTAAAGACCTTCAGCCTGAAGTCTTGATGATGGTAAATTCCTTAGCAAAACTGGCTGTAGCCTGATTATTTTCAGACAACTCAAACCCAGTAGCAGAGCTAGTCTGGAATTAGTATTGCTCCTTGAGGTTGGTAAATGACATGGCTAGGCTTGGGCACCTCTGTACAACTTCACTCACCATGGTTCTGTGGCTTTTCCAATTTCCCTTACTGTCTTTGTGTGTAAATGCGGGTTATAAGAGATACTATTGCTTCCAGCTGCAAGGTGGTGTGACACAAAGATTTGATCGTGGTGTCACAGCAGCTCAATCTGAAAAGATCAGGCCAAGTAGAAGTATAAATGCATGAACCATTTTTAGGTTTTAATTCTTACAAATTCAGGCATATACTGATTAAATAGAAGGAAGGCAGAGAAAAATGAAACCCGAAATGTGAAAAGGGGATGAGTGAAATGTATACAGATTTTCTATAATCTCTGTTAAAGGAGAGGTTGAGTTTTCATTTCCCCCACTCTTAGAAAAAATAAAGTCCCTTTTTAAAAAATTTATTTTATTTTTTGGCCATGCCGCACAGCCAAAAAATGCGGGATCTTAGTTCCCCAACCAGGGATTGAACCCGTGCCCCCTGCAGTGGAAGCACGGTGTCTTAACCACTGGACCGCCAGGGGGGAAATATCCCTTTAAGTTTTAGAGTTAAGTTTATAATTTATAGTTAAGAAATTAAAAAGGCGTCAGGGAGGAAAGTGGAAGGGTTACATCACTAAGGAGGATTTGCCTCTCCTGTAAGAACACAAGTGTACCCCTTTTAAGAAGCTCTTCTATCACTTTATGTATAAATATAAATAAGCCACAGTGATAGGATTTATTGTTTGCTAAATACACACTACACTGTACAGTTCCAGAAATGGTACAAGGCTTGCTGAGTGAGAGACAGAGGTCAGCCATGGTAGACCACCCATATCCACAGCAATTATTTATTGTCTGTTAGTCAAACATCAAATATGGTTCTCTGCAAATAGATTCTGCTGCTTATAGAGCACAAACAATAATGGCAATAACACAATTCCTTGATTTTTTAAGACATTTTTATATCAATTATCTGAGTTGTACAAGAATCACCCTAAGTAGAGGCATGATTAATCCTGAGTCCTCTATGGTGAGGTGATTTCATGGAGGTCGGGGATCAGTGTTGGCAGGATAAACACAGTATCCTGAGATGAAGTCTAGAAGTCATTTGAACAGTGCTATCTCTGGATTTTGCCCAGGGGATTGTAATGGTGAGAAATTCAAATTTGCAGCCCTAGCCAGAGACAAAAAAATTACTTACAATATATAGTTTCCTAACCTTAATTTTTTCCCTTTCAAAAATGTATACTTACTTAAGTCAACCTAAATGTGAAACCATCAACTTTGAAATTTTTGCCACTTCCTTCACCTTTCAGAAATAAGAACAGCTCTATACCTTTCATCTATTGGTATGTTTTCCTTTTCTTCATTTTAAAAATAACTTTATTGAAATATAATTCACACATCATAACATTCAGCCATTTAAAGTGTACAATTGAATAGTTTCTAGTACGCTCACAGAGTTGTGCAACCATCACCAAAATCAACTTTAGAAGTATTTTTACCCCAAAAGAACCTATATCCATTAGTGGTCTATTTTTCTCCATTTCCTCTCATCCTCCCCCAGTGATTACTAGCCTACGTGTTGTCTCAGTAGATTTGCATATTGTGGACATTTAATCTACATAGAATTATACAATATGTGTCCTTTGTGGTTGGCTTCTTTTACCTAGCATAATGTTTTCAAGGTTTATCTATGCTGCAGCATGTATCAGCACTTTATTCCTTTTCTTTGCTGAGTAATATTCCACTGCATGGATATACCTCTTTCACTTATCCATTCATCAGTTGACAGAGATTTTGATTGTTTCCACCTTTTGATTATAATGAGTAATGCTACTATAAACATTCAGGTACAAGTTTAGTGTGTGTGTGTGAATGTATGTGTATATATATATATATATATATATATATATATATA
>NW_020172455.1:205815-210980 GCF_003031525.2 Neophocaena asiaeorientalis asiaeorientalis | reverse complement strand
ATATATATATATATATATATATTTCTTTTAGGTATATAACCAGGAGTGGAATTATGGGATCATATGTTAATTCTATGTTCAATGTTTTGAGGAATTGCCAAACTATTTTCCAAAGTGGCTGCACCATTTTCCATTCCCACCAACAGCAAATGAGGGATCCAACTTCTCTACATCCCTGTCAACACTTATTATTACCTCTTTTTGGTTTTAGCCATCCTGGTAGGTATAATGTGGTATCTCATTGTGGTCCCTCAATTTGTAGAAGTTTACTGAAAATATGAACGCTAACAGGATACTTACTAACTGTAGTAATTATTGTTCATTTCTGTTGGTTTAATGATGATGACAGGAATGTTCTTCAAAATAATTTGAGAAGAAAAGAGGTTAGGAAGGAGAGTATAGATGAAGCAAGATTGACCATAAGTTGATAATCACTGAAGCTAGGAAATAGGCATTTGGACACTCATTTTACTATTTTCTCTGCTTTTTTCAATGTTTGAAATTTTCTATTTAAAATACTATTTTTAAGTTTACTGTAATCTTATATTAAAAACTGTTAGCATTCTGGTGTGAAATTTGCCTAGATTTGGACAACTGTGCTTATTTAAAATGACTGTATATTCTCTAATCAACTTCGTATCCAACTCAGATTTAATTTTCCTCTATAAAACACTTAATTTTTTTAAATTTCCAGCAGGCTTATCAGTTCCTTTAATGAAGAAAATGGAAACACAACAAAAATTAAATAACTTTCTCTTATTTTATAATTTTTTGCTAGATTCCCCTGGCTTATCAGTGGTGTCAAGCCTCTGAAAAAACAGTATTCCACAATGATATTTAAGACAGTCAGTAGCTTTTAAACTTCTGACTGACATCCACTGTTAGAAATTTATTGAATGTTGCAACACAGTACTAGCATATGTGTATATTACTATGAAAACTCCTTCCATGCTACTTCTCTATTCTTTCCTGTTCTACTTTATTTTTCTCTATGATATATTTTTTTCTTAATTATGGCCATAGTACATTAAATTGATTCCATAAACATAGTGAATCATAGTTCAAAAAACAATGGCTTGAAAAAACATTATTTTAGATGGAGAAATAACAATTATTAGCTTCTTAAAGAGTCTAGTAGAGTTTTCTTGAAATTTCCCATAATAACTGTGTTTGATTAATACAATGATCCAATAATTCTTAATAAAACCAAACCAACTTATCCAGTATTTTGTTTCACTCACATTTCTTCCATTAAAATTGATGGTTACATTCGTCATTTGGTACTCAGCATTACATTGGATCTTTGGTCTAATTTATTTCCATGGGTGTTATAGCAAGCCAGGAATGGCATAAAGGCTAACAGAGACTCCTAAACAATTTATATAATCTAATACAAACTTCTCTCATTTCAATAAAGCATTGTGACTCAAAGTTATCAAGTGATTTGCATTAAGGGAGCCAGCATTGCTACAAAAATCCAGGGCTTCTGATTCCTAGACCAAGTCTTTGATGGATGAATTTCTTCTTTTTTTTGGAATTTTTTTTTGTGTGTGTGTGTGATACGTGGGCCTCTCACTGTTGTGGCCTCTCCCGTTGTGGAGCACAGGCTCTGGACGTGCAGGCTCAGCGGCCATGGCTCACGGGCCCAGCCACTCCGCGGCATGTGGGATCTTCCCAGACCAGGGCACCAACCCGTGTCCCCTGCATCGGCAGGCGGACTCTCAACCACTGCGCCACCAGGGAAGCCCTGGAATTTTATTGAAGTATAGTTGATTTAAAATGTTGTGTTTAATTTCTTCTGTACAGCAAAATGACTCAGTTATACATATACATTCTTTTTCATATTCTTTTCCATTATGGTTTATCACAGGATAATGAATATATTTCCCTGTGCTATACAGTGGCACCTTGTTTAGCCATTCTATATATAATAGTTTGCATCTGCTAATCCCGAACTCCCAATCCTTCCCTTGTCCCTCCACCCTTGGCAATCACTAGTGTGTTCTATATATCTGTGAGTCTGTTTTTAATTCATAGATATATTCGTTTGTGTAATATTTTAGATTCCACGTATAAGTGATATCATTTTGCTACAAAAATCCAGGGCTTCTGATTCCTAGACCAAGTCTTTGATGGATGAATTTCTTCTTTTTTTTGGAATTTTTTTTTGTGTGTGTGTGTGATACGTGGGCCTCTCACTGTTGTGGCCTCTCCCGTTGTGGAGCACAGGCTCTGGACGTGCAGGCTCAGCGGCCATGGCTCACGGGCCCAGCCACTCCGCGGCATGTGGGATCTTCCCAGACCAGGGCACCAACCCGTGTCCCCTGCATCGGCAGGCGGACTCTCAACCACTGCGCCACCAGGGAAGCCCTGGAATTTTATTGAAGTATAGTTGATTTAAAATGTTGTGTTTAATTTCTTCTGTACAGCAAAATGACTCAGTTATACATATACATTCTTTTTCATATTCTTTTCCATTATGGTTTATCACAGGATAATGAATATATTTCCCTGTGCTATACAGTGGCACCTTGTTTAGCCATTCTATATATAATAGTTTGCATCTGCTAATCCCGAACTCCCAATCCTTCCCTTGTCCCTCCACCCTTGGCAATCACTAGTGTGTTCTATATATCTGTGAGTCTGTTTTTAATTCATAGATATATTCGTTTGTGTAATATTTTAGATTCCACGTATAAGTGATATCATATGGTATTTGTCTTTCACTGTCTGACATACTTCACTTAGTATGATCATCTCTAGGTCCATCCATGTTGCTGCAAATGGCAATCTTTTATTATTTTTAATGAATGGTTTAGTGGCTGAGCAATAATCCATTGTGTATATAGATATATATATATACATGTATATATCTATATACACATATATGTATACCACATCTTCTTTATCCATTCATGGATGAATTTCTGATAGTGTGACCAATTATCAGATGGAAGCCATTTTCATAAGAGATTATTGTGGATGTATATGTATCAATATTTTCCTCTACAAAATCTGTGTGCAACACTAGGTAAATCGAAATCAACTAATTAAAAAATCGTGTCCCCCAACAAGGTGCAGTTATGTGAAAATGGTGAAGAAAGAAAAATGAAATAATACATTATCAATCTTAAAAAGTTGTTTTCACAGATTCTCCACACTTAGTTCTTCTTAAATGCTAAATGTACAATTCTCAAACTCACTTTTGACATTTCCTCACAATTCCTTTTTTTTAAACATCTTTATTGGAGTATAATTGTTTACGTTGTTGTGTTAGTTTCTGCTGTATAACAAAGTGAATCAGCTATATGTATACATATATCACCATATCCCCTCCCACTTGTGTCTCCCTCCCACCCTCCCTATCCCGCCCCTCTAGGTGGTCACAAAGCACCAAGCAGACCTCCCTGTGCTATGAGGCTGCTTCCCACTAGCTATCAATTTACATTTGGTAGTGTATATATGTCCATGCGACTCTCTCACTTCGTCCCAACTTACCATTCCCCCTCCCTGTGGCCTCAAGTCCATTCTCTACATCTGCATCTTTATTCCTGTCCTGCCCCTAGGTTCTTCAGAACGTTTTTTCTTTTTTCATTCCATATATATATGTTAGCATATGGTATTTGTTTTTCTCTTTCTGACTTGTTTCACTCTGTATGACAGATTCTAGTTGCATCCACCTCATTACAAATAACTCAATTTCATTTCTTTTTATGGCTGAGTAATATTCCACTGTATATATGTGCCACATCTTCTTTATACATTCATCTGTCGATGGACATGTATGTTGCTTCCATGTCCTGGCTATTGTAAATAGTGCTGTGATGAACATTGTGATACATGACTCTTTTTGAATTATGGTTTTCTCAAGGTATATGCCAGGGAGTGGAATTGATGGGTTATATGGTAGTTCTATTTTTAGTTTTTAAGGAAGATCCATACTGTTCTCAATAGTGGCTGTGTCAATTTGCATTCCCACCAACAGTGCAAGAGTG
The DNA here is from genome assembly GCF_003031525.2 of Neophocaena asiaeorientalis asiaeorientalis. Lineage (NCBI taxonomy): Eukaryota > Metazoa > Chordata > Mammalia > Artiodactyla > Phocoenidae > Neophocaena > Neophocaena asiaeorientalis. The sequence continues at coordinate 206,985 of NW_020172455.1, read as the reverse complement.
TCCCCTTTTCCCCACACCCTCTCCAGCATTTATTGCTTGTAGATTTTTTGATGATGGCCATTCTGACTTGTGTGAGGTGATACCTCAGTGTAGTTTTGATTTGCATTTCCCTAATGACTAGTGATGTTCAGCATCCTTTCATGTGTTTGTTGGAAATCTATATATCTTCTTTGGAGAAAGGTCTGTTTAGGTCTTCTGCTCATTTTTGGATTGGATTTTTTGATATTGAGCTGCATGAGCTGCTTATATATTTTGGACATTAATCCTTTGTCAGTTGCTTCATTTGCAAATATTTTCTCCCATTCTGAGGGTTGTCTTTTCGTCTTCTTTATGGTTTCCTTTGCTGTGCAAAAGCTTTTAAGTTTCATTAGGTCCCATTTGTTTATTTTTGTTTTTATATCCATTTGTCTAGGAGGTGGGGTGAAAAGGATCTTGCTGTGATTTATGTCATAGAGTGTTCTGCGTATGTTTTCCTCTAAGAGTTTTATATTGTCTGGCCCTCCATTTAGGTCTTTAATCCATTTTGAGTTTATTTTTGTCTATGGTGTTAGGGAGTGATCTAATTTCATTCCTTAAATGTAGCTGTCCAGTTTTCCCAGCACCATTTATTGAAGAGGCTGTCTTTTCTGCATTGTATATTCTTGCCTCCTTTATCAAAGGTAAGGTGACCATATGTGTATGGGTTTACCTCTGGGCTTTCTATCCTGTTCCATTGATCTATATTTCTGTTTTTCTACCAGTACCATACTATCTTGATTACTGTAGCTTTGTAGTATAGTCTGATGTCTATATAGTATATATATAGTATATATAGTCTATATAATCTATATAGTATATATATAGTATATATAGTATAGCTGATTCCTCCAGCTCCGTTTTTCTTTCTCAAGATTGCTTTGGCTATACGGGGGTCTTTTGTGTTTCCAAACATGTTGTGAAATTTTTTGTTCTAGTTCTGTTAGAACAAAACCATTGGTAGTTTGATAGGGATTGCACTGAATCTGTAGATTGCTTTGGGTAGTGTAGTCATTTTCACAATGTTGATTCTTCCAATCCAAGAACATGGTATATCTCTCCATCTGTTTGTATCCTCTTTATTTTCTTTCATCAGTGTCTTATAGTTTTCTGAATACAAGTCTTTTTTCTCCTTAGGTATGTTTTATTCCTAGC
>NW_020172455.1:184785-205548 GCF_003031525.2 Neophocaena asiaeorientalis asiaeorientalis | reverse complement strand
ATCTTCTTTATCCATTCATGGATGAATTTCTGATAGTGTGACCAATTATCAGATGGAAGCCATTTTCATAAGAGATTATTGTGGATGTATATGTATCAATATTTTCCTCTACAAAATCTGTGTGCAACACTAGGTAAATCGAAATCAACTAATTAAAAAATCGTGTCCCCCAACAAGGTGCAGTTATGTGAAAATGGTGAAGAAAGAAAAATGAAATAATACATTATCAATCTTAAAAAGTTGTTTTCACAGATTCTCCACACTTAGTTCTTCTTAAATGCTAAATGTACAATTCTCAAACTCACTTTTGACATTTCCTCACAATTCCTTTTTTTTAAACATCTTTATTGGAGTATAATTGTTTACGTTGTTGTGTTAGTTTCTGCTGTATAACAAAGTGAATCAGCTATATGTATACATATATCACCATATCCCCTCCCACTTGTGTCTCCCTCCCACCCTCCCTATCCCACCCCTCTAGGTGGTCACAAAGCACCAAGCAGACCTCCCTGTGCTATGAGGCTGCTTCCCACTAGCTATCAATTTACATTTGGTAGTGTATATATGTCCATGCGACTCTCTCACTTCGTCCCAACTTACCATTCCCCCTCCCTGTGGCCTCAAGTCCATTCTCTACATCTGCATCTTTATTCCTGTCCTGCCCCTAGGTTCTTCAGAACGTTTTTTCTTTTTTCATTCCATATATATATGTTAGCATATGGTATTTGTTTTTCTCTTTCTGACTTATTTCACTCTGTATGACAGATTCTAGTTGCATCCACCTCATTACAAATAACTCAATTTCATTTCTTTTTATGGCTGAGTAATATTCCACTGTATATATGTGCCACATCTTCTTTATACATTCATCTGTCGATGGACATGTATGTTGCTTCCATGTCCTGGCTATTGTAAATAGTGCTGTGATGAACATTGTGATACATGACTCTTTTTGAATTATGGTTTTCTCAAGGTATATGCCAGGGAGTGGAATTGATGGGTTATATGGTAGTTCTATTTTTAGTTTTTAAGGAAGATCCATACTGTTCTCAATAGTGGCTGTGTCAATTTGCATTCCCACCAACAGTGCAAGAGTGTCCCCTTTTCCCCACACCCTCTCCAGCATTTATTGCTTGTAGATTTTTTGATGATGGCCATTCTGACTTGTGTGAGGTGATACCTCAGTGTAGTTTTGATTTGCATTTCCCTAATGACTAGTGATGTTCAGCATCCTTTCATGTGTTTGTTGGAAATCTATATATCTTCTTTGGAGAAAGGTCTGTTTAGGTCTTCTGCTCATTTTTGGATTGGATTTTTTGATATTGAGCTGCATGAGCTGCTTATATATTTTGGACATTAATCCTTTGTCAGTTGCTTCATTTGCAAATATTTTCTCCCATTCTGAGGGTTGTCTTTTCGTCTTCTTTATGGTTTCCTTTGCTGTGCAAAAGCTTTTAAGTTTCATTAGGTCCCATTTGTTTATTTTTGTTTTTATATCCATTTGTCTAGGAGGTGGGGTGAAAAGGATCTTGCTGTGATTTATGTCATAGAGTGTTCTGCGTATGTTTTCCTCTAAGAGTTTTATATTGTCTGGCCCTCCATTTAGGTCTTTAATCCATTTTGAGTTTATTTTTGTCTATGGTGTTAGGGAGTGATCTAATTTCATTCCTTAAATGTAGCTGTCCAGTTTTCCCAGCACCATTTATTGAAGAGGCTGTCTTTTCTGCATTGTATATTCTTGCCTCCTTTATCAAAGGTAAGGTGACCATATGTGTATGGGTTTACCTCTGGGCTTTCTATCCTGTTCCATTGATCTATATTTCTGTTTTTCTACCAGTACCATACTATCTTGATTACTGTAGCTTTGTAGTATAGTCTGATGTCTATATAGTATATATATAGTATATATAGTCTATATAATCTATATAGTATATATATAGTATATATAGTATAGCTGATTCCTCCAGCTCCGTTTTTCTTTCTCAAGATTGCTTTGGCTATACGGGGGTCTTTTGTGTTTCCAAACATGTTGTGAAATTTTTTGTTCTAGTTCTGTTAGAACAAAACCATTGGTAGTTTGATAGGGATTGCACTGAATCTGTAGATTGCTTTGGGTAGTGTAGTCATTTTCACAATGTTGATTCTTCCAATCCAAGAACATGGTATATCTCTCCATCTGTTTGTATCCTCTTTATTTTCTTTCATCAGTGTCTTATAGTTTTCTGAATACAAGTCTTTTTTCTCCTTAGGTATGTTTTATTCCTAGCTATTTTATTTTTTTTGTTGCAATGGTAAATGGGAGCATTTCCTTAATTTCTCTCTCAGATTTTTCATAATTATTGTATAGGAATGCAAGAGATTTCTGTGCATTAATTTTGTATCCTGCAACTTTACCAAATTCATTGATTAGCTTTAGTAGTTTTCTGGTAGCATCTTTAGGATTCTCTGTATATAGTATCATGTCAACTGCAAACAGTGATAGTTTTACTTCTTCTTTTTCTGATTTGGATTCCTTTTATTTCTTTTCCTTCTATTATTGCTGTGGCTAAAGCTTCCAAAACTATGTTGAATAATAGCAGTGAGAGTGGGCAACCTTGTCTTGTTCCCAATCTTGGAGGAAATGGTTTCAGTTTTTCACCATTGAGAATGGTTGGCTAAGGGTTTGTCATATACAGCCTTTATTTTGTTGAGGTAAGTTCCCTCTATGCCTACTTCTGGAGAGTTTTTATCATAAATGGGTGTTAAATTTTGGTGAAAGCTTTTTCTGCACCTATTGAGATTGTCATATGGTTTTTTTTTTCAATTTGTTAATATGGTGTATCACATTGATTGATTTGCATATATTGAAGAATCCTAGCATTCCTGGGCTAAATCCCATTTCATGGTGTACGATCCTTTCAATATGCTGTTGGACTCTGTTTGCTAGTATTTATTTGAGGATTTTTGCATCTATCTTCATCATTGATATTGGCCTTTTGTTTTCTTTTTTTGTGACATCTTTGCCTGATTTTGGTATCAGAGTGATGGTGGCCTCGTAGAATGAGTTTGGGAGTGTTCCTCCCTCTGCTGTATTTTGGAAGAGTTTGAGAAGGATAGCTGTTACCTCTTCTCTAAATGTTTGATAGAAATCGCCTGTGAAACCATCTTGTCCTGGTTTTTGTTTGTTGGATGATTTTTAATCACAGTTTCAATTTCAGTGCTTGGGATCTGTCTGTTTATATTTTCTGTTTCTTCCTAGCTCAGTCTCAGAAGGTTGTGCTTTTCTAAGAATTTGTCCATTTCTTCCAGGTTGTCCATTTTATTGGCATAGAGTTGCTTGCAGTAATCTCTTATCATCCTTTGTATTTCTGCAGTGTCACTTGTTACTCCTCCTTTTTCATTTCTAATTCTGTTGATTTGAGTCATTTCTCTTTTTTTCTTGATGAGTTTGGCTAATGGTTTATCAATTTTGTTTCTCTCTCAAAGAACTATCTTTTAGTTTCATTGATCTTTGCTATTGTTTCCTTCATTTCTTTTTCATTTATTTCTCATCTGGTTTTTATAATTTCTTTCCTCCTGCTAACTTTGAGGATTTTTGTACTTCTTTCTCTAATTGCTTTAAGTGTAAGGTTAGGTTGTTTATTTGAGATGTTTCTTGTTTATTGAGGTAGGATTGTATTGCTAAAATCTTCCCTCTTAGAACTGCTTTTGCTGCATCCCATAGGTTTTGAGTCATCGTGTTTTCATTGTCATTTGTTTCTCGGTATTTTTTGATTTCCTCTTTGATTTCTTCCATGATCTCTTGCTTATTAGGTAATGTATTGTTTAGCCTCCAAGTTTTTGTATTTTTGTAGTTTCTTTCCTGTAATTGATATCTAGTCTCGTAGCGTTGTACTCTGAAAATATAGTTGATACGTTTTCTATTTTCTTAAATTTACCAAGGCTTGATTTGTGACCCAAGATATGATCTATCCTGGAGAATGTTCCATGAGCACTTGAGAAGAAAGTGTATTATGTTGTTTTTGGATGGAATGTCCTATAAATATCAATTAAGTCCATCTTGTTTAATGTGTCATTTAAAGCCTGTGTTTCTTATTTATTTTCATTTTGGATGATCTGTCCATTGGTAAAAGTGAGGTGTTAAAGTCCCCTACTATGAATGTGTTACTGTTGATTTCCCCTTTTATGGCTGTTAGTATTTGCCTTATGTATTGAGGTGCTCCTATGTTGGGTGCATAAATATTTACAACTGTTATATCTTCTTCTTGGATTGATCCCTTGATCAGTATGTAGTGTCCTTCTTTGTCTCTTGTAGTAGTCTTTATTTTAAAGTCTATTTTGTCTGATGTGAGACTTGCTACTCCATCTTTCTTTATTTCCATTTGTATGGAATATCTTTTTCCATCCCCTCACTTTCAGTCTGTATGTGTTCCTAGGTCTAAAGTGGGTCAGTTATATATTGCATATGTATGTATACATATGTACATATATATTCTTTTTCATATTCTTTTCCATATCATTTATTACAGGATATTGAATATATTTCTCTGTGCTATACAGTAGGACCTCATTGTTTATCCATTTAGGAAATGTTTCCTGATTTAACGATTTAATTTCCACATGCAGGGACATTCTGATTCAAGGTAACTTCTACTTATTGATCTTGTTTCTGTTTGCTAAACCACATGGAAGAAGTCTAACCTGTTCTACTATGAGAGACTTTAAAATATGTAATAACCATTAAATTACCCCTAGTGTGTCTTTTTATCTAAGCTTTACCAGTCAGCCCAAGCTTTTTTTTTATAATTTCTTTCCTCCTGCTAACTTTGAGGATTTTTGTACTTCTTTCTCTAATTGCTTTAAGTGTAAGGTTAGGTTGTTTATTTGAGATGTTTCTTGTTTATTGAGGTAGGATTGTATTGCTAAAATCTTCCCTCTTAGAACTGCTTTTGCTGCATCCCATAGGTTTTGAGTCATCGTGTTTTCATTGTCATTTGTTTCTCGGTATTTTTTGATTTCCTCTTTGATTTCTTCCATGATCTCTTGCTTATTAGGTAATGTATTGTTTAGCCTCCAAGTTTTTGTATTTTTGTAGTTTCTTTCCTGTAATTGATATCTAGTCTCGTAGCGTTGTACTCTGAAAATATAGTTGATACGTTTTCTATTTTCTTAAATTTACCAAGGCTTGATTTGTGACCCAAGATATGATCTATCCTGGAGAATGTTCCATGAGCACTTGAGAAGAAAGTGTATTATGTTGTTTTTGGATGGAATGTCCTATAAATATCAATTAAGTCCATCTTGTTTAATGTGTCATTTAAAGCCTGTGTTTCTTATTTATTTTCATTTTGGATGATCTGTCCATTGGTAAAAGTGAGGTGTTAAAGTCCCCTACTATGAATGTGTTACTGTTGATTTCCCCTTTTATGGCTGTTAGTATTTGCCTTATGTATTGAGGTGCTCCTATGTTGGGTGCATAAATATTTACAACTGTTATATCTTCTTCTTGGATTGATCCCTTGATCAGTATGTAGTGTCCTTCTTTGTCTCTTGTAGTAGTCTTTATTTTAAAGTCTATTTTGTCTGATGTGAGACTTGCTACTCCATCTTTCTTTATTTCCATTTGTATGGAATATCTTTTTCCATCCCCTCACTTTCAGTCTGTATGTGTTCCTAGGTCTAAAGTGGGTCAGTTATATATTGCATATGTATGTATACATATGTACATATATATTCTTTTTCATATTCTTTTCCATATCATTTATTACAGGATATTGAATATATTTCTCTGTGCTATACAGTAGGACCTCATTGTTTATCCATTTAGGAAATGTTTCCTGATTTAACGATTTAATTTCCACATGCAGGGACATTCTGATTCAAGGTAACTTCTACTTATTGATCTTGTTTCTGTTTGCTAAACCACATGGAAGAAGTCTAACCTGTTCTACTATGAGAGACTTTAAAATATGTAATAACCATTAAATTACCCCTAGTGTGTCTTTTTATCTAAGCTTTACCAGTCAGCCCAAGCTTTCAAAAGTGCCTATGAAAATTTCCTCATGAAACTGACTTTCAAATCCCTATCATCACTTTTGTGTTTACATTGGGTAGCTAAGAGCACTTTCTTTTTTCCCATGCTCTGAACTTCTATAAATGCAACTTCATGTGTAGTGTTCTCCCTCTCGGTGTTATTTTACATATTGCTTCCATATGTGGACCATGGATATTTCCACACAGTTGCAGATGCAAACGTTACAAAGGAGATATTGCTATAGCATCTCATCAAGTGTTCTGTGGGATGGCAACTGTTTGTTTTCTGCCTTCACTGGATAAGGGTTTTAACCAGCTTTGAATCCACTGTTTCCTCCTAGTCAATAGATATATGTTGAACAACCTCATCAAATTCCTTTCCTTGTTAGTACTATGATTCAACATATTTATGGCATTTCGGTGTTTTATGAGAGAGAGAGAGAGAGAGAGAGAGAGGAACTTACACTTTTATCCCTCTTGCAATGACTGTTTTGACAGATACTTCCCTGACTTTCTTTTTCTACACTTTTCAAACTTTTAATCCCTTGAATTTATATAGTTTCTTTCTTCAGATCTTCATGATGTTTCCCACAAAGTACTGAACAGTCTCTGTCACTGAAGAATATCGATCCTAGGAAGGACACTGATTTAAATGTCTGTAGCCAATTGCATAGAAATGTGACTAAATTCCACTCACTTAAGTTTAATCTCTTCATGTTAGACAAATTAGCTTTCCCTTCTTTAAGAAGAGATGATTATATCTGTCTGTTATATGGAGAAGAAACATGTGAAATCACCTGTATGGATAAATCTCTCCATCAGAAATGGCTCTCCTCCTATCACTGAAATACATAAAGCTCTTTTAGGGCTTTCTGAGAACCAATATATAGTATGAAAGTTGAAAAGAGTTCATAAAGTTGATAGCTGCTCTAATCGAGTTCTACTAGTATGGAGATATTACAGAAGTAATAAGGTTTGTCAAGGGTCATTATACCTAAATGTATCTACCCATTCATTCTAGCAATTATAAAAACACATTCAGCTTATGCTGTGAGAGATATAAAGATGAGCCAGACCCTGATTATATCCTTGAAAAGGCCATAGTCAATTACAGAAGACAGGAGAATGGATACACACTTAAATAAGATGATACAGGAAAGACCCTACACATGCTTGGAGACCATACAAGTGTCAAAATTAGCTCTGAAAGTAGGATAGTATTTAATAAATTAGAATGCGGGGAATGACTCCAGAAATGAGAGTAGAGAGAATAAAGTCTCCTGGGCAAGAAATCAAAACACTCATGATAGGAATATCCAGTTCATTCCAGTTAGTGAAAGAACTACATGATGCTGTGTAATTGGGATGTGATGCCATCATGCGTCAATCGTGTCATCACACCAGCATTGGGAGGAGGAGGGCAGGAGATGGACTTCTAATGAGGGCATTTGAGTCAAGAAATAGCATGGCAGAATCATGAGAAATCACTGGTGTTTATTCCCATAATTTCTAATGAGTAACACCAGGCAAAATCCCAAATTCTTTAAGGGCTGCATTATTTGAAAGCAAATTGGAATTTCTGTGGATGCCCTAGGTGACCCGCAATACTTTTTCAAACTGTGATGCCCTTAAGAAAATAAAATTCCTAATAGGAAGTGACTAATGTGGGGAGTTGATAAGACCAGGTTTCAAAGGCGAACCCTGTCATTTATGAGCTGTGGGGAGTTTACGAGTGAATTGACCTCACCTACAGTATGTTAGAAATAGTAGGGACATAAACAGTGTCAGGAAAAGTAGCTGACGGGTATAAGATGCATGATATGCAGAAAATCTTGGAGGAAGTCAGCAATATTCTTCTCCATGTTCTCTTTCCAGAGATGTTTAGAAAGGGAAAGAAATGGCATGTATAGATTAATTATTTCAGACAAGTGTTGATCACATTTTCTTCCATAACCAAATTACTGGAACGTTAACTATATCTATTTATACATGGGATATATGGCAATCTTAAAAATAAAATTCCTCACCTCCCTTAGGTTTTCCCAGCTCCCTCCCTCGTTGGATTGGTACCCTTTCATGCGGGGCAGGAGGCAAAACTGACAATACGGTGATAAGACTGTCAAGAGATGCAAACTGCCATCTCTGCATAAAGGGAGATAGGACAGCTTTCCAGAGGCAGTTGGAGGACTTCTTTATGGAGGCCAGCTTAGTCCTTCTAAACTGGGTTTCTATTTATCTTATAGTTCTACCAGTTTTCTTTCTAGCAAAGCAAGTCCCGCTTTATCCTCAGTATTTATTTAAGAGTAAGGACATTTTATACCAATCAAATCCAACTTCTATGAACCAGAGAGAATTTACCTTGAGGCTAATGAGCTCAGAGCCCCTCACTTTCACAAATATGCACTTAATTTTCTATTAGTAAACCTTCTTTCATTTATAGAGAATTCCCTAAATTATACAAGCTTCAAGCCATAAGAAGCCCTTGAATATGCAGTTAGTGAGGTCAAGCCAAGCCCTCTTTCACCTCTTCCACTGGCTCCCAGACCCCGCCGCATGAAGTGCCAAAGACCCTGCCCAACATCCTCTTCAGCCTCATTTGTCACACCTCCTCTCCTTCACCATTGCCACTTGCATCATTACTTGACCACGTCACTTCTCACACTGGGGATTTTATGCAAAGTCATCTCTCCAGCTGGAATGCTGTTTTCCCTGAATCGCCCTTCCACAGTCAACTCAAATGTCACCCCTGCAAAGCTCTCCCACGATCTCTAGAGACAAAGTTTTTCATTCCTAATGTACTTCCAGAGTACTTAGTCCATTCTCTAGTCTAGCACTCTCCATATTGCCTTGGAATTACCTATTGTGTGTCCCTCCTCCACGTTACACCGGGAGCAGAGACCTTGTCTTTATTATTTCTTTATTCTGGGAGCCTAGCACAGAGCCTGTCCCACAATGGTGCTCATAAGTAGCTGGTGGAATGACAGGACCCCTCTAGAGACCATCACTTTACTTCATTCTGTCCTAATGTCACTGAGGTTAGAGGCAAGAGGAAAATCACTCACTGGGCCTGCTCCACCCACAATCAAGTTTTCATTTTCTCTCTGTTATCAGCATTATCAACCCTCCTGCTTCTATCCTCTATTTATTGCAGTCACAGAAAACTATTTCAGAATGATTTTCCAACCTCATCTCCCCTTCCACAAGCTAATGGCATATGCAAATTTGAGTTTAAAAAGTAAATGCTTTGGTACTTCCCTGGTGATGCAGTGGTTAAGAATCCACCTGCCAATGCAGGGGACATGGGTTTGAGCCCTGGTCCGGGAAGATCCCACATGCCACGGAGCAACAATTATCGTGTGCCATAACTACTGAGCCTGCATGCCACAACTACTGAAGCCCGTGCGCCTAGAGCCTGTGCTCCACGACAAGAGAAGCCACTGCAATGAGAAGCCCACATACCGCAATGAAGAGCAGCCCCCGCTCGCCACAACTAGAGAAAGCTTGAGTGCAGCAACGGAGACCCAACACAGCCGAAAATTAATTAATTAATTTTTTTAAAAAGTAAATGCTTTGGATGAAGGTTTTCTACAACATAAAGGCCAGTTGAATTACCTTGGCGTACATCTGATCTAAAAGAAGCTGGGCGGTTTCACTGATTTTTCATGACTACCTCCATCTATCGATATATATCTGAATAAGCCATGCATTGTTCCATAGGTGGACGTGAGCAAACACTCTGAACCCAGCAGGAAAGAAGGGAATGGTGATGCTGACCTCTGTTTCCACCATTAACTGATTCACTCATCCATTCATTTAGCATACAATTGTTGCACACCCCATAAGTGCCAGGCACTGTTCTATGTTTGGGGATATAGAAATTACCTATACTCAGTCTTTGCCTAGTCAAGGCATGTAAAGTTCAGAGCAGCGAGAACAGCTCATGATAAATAGTTACGGTCTAATTTAAGAAATGCTATGATAGTAAGTGTTTGGGGGTAGAGTAAGTTGAGATAGACAAATAGAGAGGAAATTTCTATTGGAGTTTGAAAAATGAATACAATTTGAAATATAGATAATATAGATATCATAAGGGGTTTGGACTTTATCTTGAAAGTATGGGTATCCATTGAAGGGTTTTAAAAAGGAGGGACATGATCTTTAGAAAGATCACCCTGATGGAAAAAGAGAAAATAGAATACCATGTTGTCAGACTGGAGATGTGGAGGGCAGTTATTCTCCTAACCTAGAGGATAAAGTGATGAGGGTCTAGAACTAGGAAAGTAGGAAAGATAATGGAGGAAAAGGAAAGAACTTCAAGGATATTTAGGAAAAAGCATCCATAGGACACTGTTCTGGATGAATGTCAACAGTGAGAAGAAAGAGTCATTAAGGTGCTTATGAGATTTCTAGTTGGCACTGAACTAGAAGGTAGAGGAAGACTGAAATGAGTGAGAATTTACGTAAGATGACAGCAGTATGGCCAGAGAGAAACCAAATGATTGGCAAAACAGAAACTTACAGTCACCTTTGAGAAGCCAGGGGAAAATGGGGTTAAAAGTAAAAATGAACTCATGAAGCAGAAAGCTTATAAGCTTATAAAACCAGACCAACATGTAATACGACAAAGAAATAGATCAGGAAAATCAGTTCATAACCAAGGTTGTGAATAATGAGAAGATGCGAAGAGTCTATTTTTATGTGGTTCTGGCTCTGTGATAAGGAGGATTTCAGTTCCCACAAGCATGCACATTTTCTCTGTCTGTCTCCCAAATGAAGACAGAGGGGATTCTTCTGGTGAGGGCAGAGAATCCAGTCTGGTTCTAATTAGTGGATCAATCTCAGCAATGAAGAGCCTGGAGTAAATAATTCTCAAAAGTTGTGGGTTTAAGTAAGCTTTCTTTTAGATGTTTATCCATAGGTAGCAGACCCCAGAGTCTAGGAAACAAACATTCTTGAGAAACCAGCTTCATCTCTAGAAGAAATGCACATAGAAATGTGGTACATGACTTGGGAGTCCATTGCTCACGGGGTTGAGGATTCCAAGTCTGAAAGGATATCTACTTTTAACACCCATGGCTATGTTGTTTAGGACATTGTAAGAAAGAGTTACACAGTCGGATGCTAAGTAGCTAGTTATTTCATGACACTTATTTTCACCGACTCAGTTTTTCTGTCTGTAAATTGGGAATAATAATTCACACTCCTTGAACTGCAGCCAGAATTAAATGAGATCTAAAGGGCCCGATACAATGCCTCACACATAGTATTCAATGCTGGTGAGTACTATTCCCCTTGATCAATCGTTCATTTTGTTTTGTTATGATTTGTTTACACAGGAATTGGTCTAGGCTGGGGTGTAGGGATGAGCCTCCCTTTGGAAGAATTTAAGGAACTAAGTGTGAAAAAATGCGACTAGGAGGACAAAGGCAAGGGAGTTAGGTCATGAGGCTGTGACCAAATCAGAACTTACAAAAAATGTTTTCTCTAAATGAATACAATTTCTTCTAATGAGAAAAATGACAAGGCTGGAAATTCACTCATCAGTGCTGTCATATGTCCTAATGATGCAGAATCTCTGAAACCTGGGACAGTGCCAGCAGAGGAGACTTGGAACGGCCAAGGCGGGCCCATGGGCATGATCAACTCACCAGCCATCCAGAGACAGGGCGATTACTCACATTTTTATGGACAACTAATTGCTAAAGTAGCAGCTTGCTTGAAAGACAGAAACATCCTTTTGGATGCAAGCTGTGTAATGAGGGAATTGCTTGCCTAAGCAAATTTTGGGTTAATGGAATACAGACCCTTCTGTCACCATGAGCGGCGTCTGCCTGCATTAAGATTAAATTATGTATATTGCAGACTGCCCTACATTTTTGCATCAAAAAGACAGCAGAGAGATGACATGTGCAGTAATTTGGCTAAGGGCTCTAGCAACCTAATTAGACATGTTCTGTGCTACAAGTTCACAAAATTGTATTGTGGCAACTGCTCTTGAAAATTTAATTCTGAAAATGCAATAAGCAAAACCCGAAACTGGTAGATAACTTAGCACATGTTCTGAGAATAAGTTTGGTGTTAGAAGCAAGAACACAGAAAGCTCCAGGCCCTCAAGACAATGAGAATGAAGCCCCTGTGTTCTTTGAGCCAGATCGTCCTGTCAAGGCCTGGTTCCTGGCTTCTTGAGGTTCAGCTATACTGAGGTTTTTCTGAGGAGGTTTTTCTCCTCTCCCTACCCCACACCTCCCCACCCCTTTCCCACACTGTCTCCGGGACAGTGGTTCCTGAACCTCAGTTAGAATAATCTACAAGGCTTGGTTTAAATTCTCAGCCTCTCTGGATATATGTCTCTTTATTAATCCACTCAACTTACGACCTTGAATGCTTACCCTGTGCCAGGCACCATCTTCCCATCAGCTTTCAATATTTTGAGCTCCTTTTAAGAAAGACCATTATCAGTTTTACTGCTCCAGCCACCACAGTGCCCTGGATGTTATCTTCATGATGGATATGCAATAACTATGAATTGATTTTTTTTCCCTCTATACCAGTGATTCTCAAACTGAGTGTGCATCAAAGTAAACTTAGGAAACTCCTAAAACATACCCGTGCTTGAGCCCTATACCAGATCAATCAAATGAGAACCCCTGGGCTGAGGTCCAGGCTTCTATGTCTTAAAAGCTGCCCAGATGATTCAATGTGTAGCTCAGTCTGAGCCCCCTGTGCTGCATCCTTGGGTCTCAAACTTGAATGCAGAGTCACTTGGAGGATCAATCTTGCATACTCTGAGGCTTCAGATCTAGAAACTCTGATTCAGCAGATTTGGGGTCACGGGACCTGCTAATTTTATGAAGCTGCTTCTGGCACAGGTGGTTCGTGAAGCTACTTTGAGGAAGTGCTCTTGAACCAATCTTGAATAGGCAAGAGTGATTTAAGGAACTTAGGTCAGTCCTTGGGCTTCCATGGTGTTATACATGTTAGTCCCTCAATCTACTCATCTACTCATCCTTCAAGACCCAGTGTCCTCTACAGAAACTTCATGATGTACCCTCCCTACCATGAGTAACTGATCTTTGCCTTCTTATTTGTCTCTGAATCCTTAGCTCCTGGTCTGCTTCCTGATATAAAGTAAGAAACTCTTAATACACAGGAAATTGAATGACTCAGCTCGGGTCAGGGTTATTACTGCTAGCCCCAACCTTGTAGCTCAGGGGAGACAAACTATTTCTTTCTTTTTTTTTTATTAATTTATTTATTTTCGCTGTGTTGGGTCTTCATTTCTGTGCGAGGGCTTTCTCTAGTTGTGGCAAGCGGGGGCCACTCTTCATCGCGGTGCGGAGGCCTCTCACTATCATGGCCTCTCTTGTGGCGGAGCACAGGCTCCAGACGCAGAGGCTCAGTAGTTGTGGCTCACGGGCCTAGTTGCTCCGTGGCATGTGGGATCCTCCCAGACCAGGGCTCGAACCTGTGTCCCCTGCATTAGCAGGCAGATTCTCAACCACTGCGCCACCAGGGAAGCCCCAAACTATTTCTTAAATCTAAATTCCTGTCCCAACATCTTGTCAAGTATCCTGGGAACAGGGTCTGTAGACGTCATGTCCTGGCTTATCTTATCATAGTAGGAGCTGGAGTCATGGCCTTAACTCTTAGCCTATCTGGATAACTCTTAGGTATCTGGATCTGACTATCCAGTATCAGCCTTCACTAACAGAAACTTCTTTTCTGCAATTCTAAATTTCACCTTGTATCAGTCAGCTTTGCTGCAGTAACAAATGACCTCAAGAGTCTCAGTGGCTTATAAAAACAGAGTTTTATCTCTCAGTTGCAATGACATGTGGGCTGAGTGACAACATGGCTTTGCAGCTGCTTCAAAATCCAAGATGAAGAAGTATAGATGTTTTCTTGGCAGAAGGAACAAGGGAATTATTGACAGAAATCATGGAATGTTTTATAAACCTAGCATTGCATCACTGGTTCTTCCAAACTTCACTAATCAAATAATATGGTGTGGCTAAACCTGATAATGAGACAGGAGCAATGTTCCCACCGAAAGGTCCCACGAGTCACATGGCAACAGACAGGAATATATTGTCCTTATATAGGGAAGAGGAAGCACTGGCTTCTGAGATCCCATCACTGTAAAATCTCTGCCCATGACACTAGCCTCAACCTTCCTGGTAACGTCCATGATGCCAATTACTTCACATGCCTACACCTCCCAAAATCTGCCTCTTGGACTACAGACATCTGGACCTGTCTTCTCAGCTTCTTTGTAGAAACATATTTCTCCAGTTTCTATTTATTCTAGTGCATCTCTTCAGTATAGTCCTATCATGTTCAGCCATGTCCTAAAATAGAGGTTGCTTGTGGGCAAAACCCAGGCTGCTGCCTCCTTAGTACAGCCCATGGCACTGCTCTAGTAGACTAGCATTTTGAGTCATGCAAAGCAAGCCAGAGTTCTTTCCACTCCAGGTCCCCATTCCACCCCTGGATGCCTTGCCATTGGCCACACCCTGCACTAGTTGCAACCTACATGTTGGGAACTCTGCTCTTTGGTAACTGCTGGGTACTGAGTGGTGGGGTCTTGGACTGGAAGACAGAGAAACCTGGAATCTCAATGATTAGCCCCAGCCAACCTCGCTAGTTAAGAAGGCCAGGCTCTCTGGAAGAGAAAAGGGCATCGGATCTGGTGTTGCACAATAAAAAGTGAGGGAGCACTTCCCCTGACACAGCCTGACTCCCTCCTCCCTCCAGTTGCAGATCCTCTGAAGAATACCTGTCAGGACCTGAGCCCAAAGCATGCTCACCACCCCAGATGGCCCTGGACCACCCCAGGACAATGGAGCTTTTTTCTCATCTGCCTTGTTATATCAACATCCCCATAACATCCTCAGTTTGGCCCCTTGGCCCCCAGAGTCTAAAATAGTTACCATCTGTTCCTTTAGCGAAAATATTTGCCATTACCGCCCTAAAATATAGCATCTCCTTTAAAAAGTGAGCTTCAAAACTGTTTCTAAAAATGGTCCCAAAGACTTACAGTGTTTCACTGCTCCACCTGGTGCAGTTGTTATAAAACAAGTATGAAACTGATTCCATCCAGGACTGCTGATTTCTTTTTCATCTTTTTCATGTCCCAGGAGAATAGCTCGTGGAGTCTGTGTCTTTGTTTTTCTAGATACTGATTGAGACATAAGGTAAAAAACTGAAGTGATGAGGAAACAACAGAGGATTTATTTGTGGTTATTAGCATTTGCCCAAAGCAGTTTCCCCTGAATTTGTTTAGGGCCCACAGCGTAGCTGCCCCTGAAAGCAAATAACCGCACCCAACTGGCCAAGGTGCCCTCCGTTTCCACCTTCATTCGGCTGGTGCCTTGGCCATCAGTGGAGAAGATTCGTCCAATGCCCTGGTAAAAACACATGACCAGATCCTTCTTGTTTCCTTCCTTTCTGGTGGAGGAAATAGGTTTACAAGGTATAAAAGAGGTTGGACTTGGTGTAGCTCATACATTTCCTACACTAAGTACATAGGAGTGGGATAGTATAGCCTAGTGGTTACAAGATAGATTCTTCTACTGCCACTTAATTGTTACGTGACTTTGGGCCACTTACTTAACCTCTTTGTGCCTGGTTTCCTTGTCTATTACCTATTATACTAATTGAATATAATAATCGTTATCATCTTGCAGCCCTCCAAAAGTGTTACCTTCTCCCTTTCACTATACTGTTCTAGGGCCAAGGGCCTCTTAGCTGAATGAGGCAGGTCCACAGTTCAGCAAGATGAAGAAGGTGCTTATGGAAAAAAACCCTAAAATATAAGGGAGGAAGTGAAACATGAGAAAGTACAGATAATATACCACAACCATTCAGAGCAAGAAGTAGCATCATTGCCCATCCTGGATCCCAAGGCTGATATCTGGAGCCGTATCATCTGAATAGGAATTGTGCAGGCAGAGGTGGTGGTCGAAGGAATACGTATAGAACAAAGAACAGAAACAAAAGCCGCAGAATGTCAAAGCTAAATGCCAATGATCACCCATTTTACAGAGGAGAAAACCCTGAAATGGGAAGGGTCAGCGTGCATTGATGGAGAAAGAGCCAGATGGAAGACTACTGATGAGCTAATATTTAACACAAACTGTAGGCACTTATAAGACATTGTACAGTTAGCTTATTAATATATAGACATTTACCTAAGCAAAAATATCAAAAACTTAGATGAAAAATATACATTTAAGAGAGATATATCAATCATGCTCTACTAGCCTAGCTATAGGGCAATCACTAAATAAATTCATCTGGTTGATCCAGATCATAGGTGTGTGTGTGTGTGTGTGTGTGTGTGTGTGTGTGTGTGTATGTTTTAAGTGTGTGTGTTTGGGTGTGTACACATGTTTATCCATTACTGTCTAATCAGTGACAGCCTAATCTGAATCAGAAGACCTGAGATTGGTTCTAAGGAGAAGTGGTTCTTTGGAACAACTTCTAGCCTGTGCAACCTTAGAAAGATTGCATAACGTCTCTGAGGTTCAGCTCCCTATCTACCCAGCCCTGCCTATTTTACTGAGTTGTTGCAAGGATTAAAAGAACAGAAAGGTCAAAGTTTGTTGTTTTTTCTCTGTAGAAGTCTGCTCAGGAGTGAAATACCATGATTACTGGGACCCGCCCCTCTGCACATACCTGTACAGCTTCTATTTTTCTGCCTGTTTTTGAGAGACAGACTATATATGGGGCAGGACATCACCGCATATGAGCAGCAGGGCCACTAGGAGTGGCGCTGCAACCATGAGAACTTCACCTGCTGTAGGTGAAGTGTTTAATGTAACCTTGGAACAAGTGATGAAAAATGATCAGCTTAAAGTGCTTAAGGAGGTTGAATTTTTCAATGCTTTCCATAATTAAAAAAAAAAAGAAAAAGGCACCAGTACAGCAGTTACCCAACTGGTTGGACGTTGGCATCATTGAGAGAAGTTTTCAAAGCCCCACCAGATCCTGATTAAGAAAGTCTTGGATGGCTCATAAGAACCTCTGTTTTTAATCCATCCCAGTATGTCTTACTTGTAGCCAGTCTGAGAGCAGCTAGACTATTCATGGACAGTGTGTTTTGTCCAGTAAAGAAGTGGTGGTCGTTACACACAGGACTGTTGGTTATAAACTCTTCCTCCTAAAAATACTTTTCTCAATGGATCAAGGAAAGGTCCCAAGAGGGCTTTTTAAATAGTTCAAAGAATGCTATTTCTGTACATTTTTAGTCTATCCCTTCATTCAAAGCTAAGGGAATAAGCTAAGCTCGTGAATCTTTCCCTAGTGATTTGTATCCACAACAGTTTTGGGTCCTTTTTCCAAGGGATCAATGAGTTATGCTCAAATCCAGAAACTTCATTAACCAATCAGTCAATTAATCAGTAAAGCTGCTGTTTATGACTGCTGGCCCAGGTTGTTTGTGTGATCTGTCATGATATATTTGGGTGGCGGTAGAGGGGTCTGTATTAAATGTGTGATGACTTCAGAGGAAAGAAGAGGGAGCAATGTCAGAGACAGGATCCATTCTCCCCCTGATCTAGCAGTGCCGACCTCCACTCAGTTGGATAATGACCAATTTCTTCACGTGGTTAATGTGTCTCTGGGGAAAACATCTGTTGGGGATAGAGAGCTTAGATACCAGTGTTCTCCCACCTGCCCTGGAGACTGCTGAGACCAAGAGCCTGCCTTATTAAAAATGAGAGAATGCGGGCAATCCACCCGTCTCCTAACACTTCGGTATTTATGTTTCAGCATTTGTATGACAGGACACACCCTGAGAGGATGTGTTCAACTGATGTATTTTTACTAATAATTTTAGAGCATCAGTGTTTACTTTTTCCATGTGTTTCTTGGTGATTCAGTGGCTCCCTCTTTTCTGATGTACAAAATAGCTTGATACAAATACGGTGCCCAAGTTCAAAGTGAAAATTCAGTTCAATAAATATTCTTAAATGTCCACTGCAAGCTTGTATAATATGATGCTATGACTTGGACTTTCCAATTTAAAAATGAAGTTTTCACCTTTAAGTCCCAGCACGATTCATTGGGTAAAGTTCACAATGTGGGAGTCAGAAAGATTTTGTTGCAACACTTTTTCCACCACAGGCTGACTTTATTGTGTGGGTCACCGCTCCTTCCTGAGCCTCAGTTTCCTTCTCAATGAGATGGAGATAACGATGCATCCTGTCTTGCTTTATTGTTGTGAGGTATAATGATAATATATGTCTTATACACCAATTTGGCAACTTTCATATGATGAGCGCCTCGTAAATCCTGGCTACCGTTGTTATCAGTTGTACTATTAGTAGTATCATAGTGATGATAGGTACTATTTCAGTTTTACAGAGGTATTAATATTTACTGAAAATAATGATGTTTCAAAGAAACGTATAAGATATAAAATTCTCACCTCTCAAGTGGGGGGGTTATTTTGAGATTAAAAAAAATACAATTTCCAAGAGAGTTAGCACAATTAACTCCTACCAGGTAAAATAGCTTTCAATTTCCAACAGCTTTCACACCTGTCTTTCACAATGGCAAAGTGATTAGGAAAGTTCAACCATTTCTCCAGAGACACAGCTACTCAGTAGAAAAGTCAAAAAATTCATCTAGACCCATTATAACCTGTGGATTCTATGCACCAAGTGCTTTCTTCTTGGAGGCCATGCAGTTGGGGCACATGGCGTGGAGGAGCTCTGGTCCAGGAGCCAGGAGGATCTGAGTTCTCCAAGTGAGTCCTTCTCTCATGGGGCCCAAGGGCAAACCATTTCTTTCTTGAGGTACACCTTTGGGTTCCTCTGTTTCCCACAATCCATCTACCACATACAAGTACCTGAGAGATAATGTAGGGAAAGGGCTATCTGCACGGCCTTGATTCCTAGACAGAGTATCTCTCCTGATCCCCCAGTCTCCTTACCCAGTGGGGCCAGACACAGGCCTAAAGCTGCCTTCCCATCTTCTGTAAAGTCCAGCCCCAGCCCTGCTTCTTTTGCATGAGTCCTGCCCACCCGCTTGAGTCCTCCTTTGTCAGAGTAGCCTCCTACTCAGAGCTCCTGTTCTCCTGCCCAGTGTCTACTTCAGTGATGACTCAGACATCTGCTGGGGGTATATCCAGAGAAAACTGTAATTCGAAAAGATACATTCACCCCAGTGTTCATTGCAGTGCTATTTACAATAGCCAAAATGTGGAAGCAACCTAAAAGTCCGTTGATAGATGAATGGATAAAGAAGATGTGGTACACACACACACACACACACACACACATATACACACAATGGAATACTACTCAGCCATAAAGAAGAATGAAATAATGCCATTTACAGCAACATGGATGGACCTAGAGATTATCATACTAAGTGAAGTAAGTCAGACAAAGACAAATATCATAGATATCACTTATATGGGAATCTAAAAATATGATACAATTGAATTTATTTGCAAAACAGAAACAGATTCACAGACATAGAAAACAAATTTATGGTTACCAAAGGGGAAAGGTGGGGGGAGGGATAAATTAGGAATTTGGGAGTAACGTATACACACTACTATATATAAAATAGATAAACAAGTACCTACTATATAGCACAGGGAACTACACTCAATATTGTGTAATAACCTGTATGGGAAAAGGATATATATATATCTGAAAAAGAATATATATATATAACAGAATCACTTTGCTGTACGTCCAAAACTAACACATTGTAAATCAATTATACTTCAATAAAAATTAATATAAAAATGAATAAATACATAATCCAAATGTTCCAAAAATTGGTAAAAAAAAAAAGATTCATTGTATGTCTCAGAAGCCCTTGTTACACTTAAAGTGGGAAACGCAGTGAGCGGTGCTGGGAACTTCTTTGGTTCTCAACAAGTATGTGTGGATGGGTTACTCAAAAACAAAAGCAAAATTAAATGAAGAAACTACACTGCTGTTTAATAAGTGTTTGAAATTGATCCACTTAAGTCCTGTGTTTCTTCATTTACTCTTTAAAATGTACTATCCTCCCAAAATGACCCTGTTACTTTCCTATAGATGCTGTAGCAAATTACCACAAGCGTAGCAGTTTAAAACAATATAATATGTTCTCTCCCAGTTCTGGGAGTCAGAAGACTAAAGTTAAGGTGTCAGCAGGGCTGTGTTCCTTTTGAGTCTCTAGAGAAGACTCTGTTATGTTTCCCTGACTTTTCAAGCTTCCAGAGGTTACCTACATTCCTTGCCTTCGGCCACTTCTTCTGTCTTCAAAGAGCATCACTCCAACCTCTGATTCCATTGTCACTTTTTTCTTCTGACAAATTTGACCATCTTGCCTCCTTCTGATGAAGACTCTTGCAATTGCATTGGGCACACTCTGATAATCCAGGATGATATCCCCGTCTCAAGAGCCTTTATCACACCTGCAAAGTCTCTTTTGCCATGCAAGGTAGGATATTCACAGGTTGCGGGGATTAGGATATTGACATCGTGGGAGTCTATTACTCTGCCTACCAGAGGCCCCTGCTTCATAGAATTCTGAGAGTTACAGAAATATAAGGGACAATGATAATTCATTAGTATTTATTTTTATGCCTATAATCAGAATAGAAAAAAGGCAAAGTATTATTACTCATTCTCCAACTCACCTGAGTCTAAAAATCACCTCTCCCTTCCTGATCAGCTGGTTTTATAATCACCTCTATCTCCCTGTGACATGCAGACATGGGGCAGGAAGAACAGAGGAAGAATT
>NW_020172455.1:167289-184737 GCF_003031525.2 Neophocaena asiaeorientalis asiaeorientalis | reverse complement strand
TAGATTCCTAGACAGAGTATCTCTCCTGATCCCCCAGTCTCCTTACCCAGTGGGGCCAGACACAGGCCTAAAGCTGCCTTCCCATCTTCTGTAAAGTCCAGCCCCAGCCCTGCTTCTTTTGCATGAGTCCTGCCCACCCGCTTGAGTCCTCCTTTGTCAGAGTAGCCTCCTACTCAGAGCTCCTGTTCTCCTGCCCAGTGTCTACTTCAGTGATGACTCAGACATCTGCTGGGGGTATATCCAGAGAAAACTGTAATTCGAAAAGATACATTCACCCCAGTGTTCATTGCAGTGCTATTTACAATAGCCAAAATGTGGAAGCAACCTAAAAGTCCGTTGATAGATGAATGGATAAAGAAGATGTGGTACACACACACACACACACACACACACATATACACACAATGGAATACTACTCAGCCATAAAGAAGAATGAAATAATGCCATTTACAGCAACATGGATGGACCTAGAGATTATCATACTAAGTGAAGTAAGTCAGACAAAGACAAATATCATAGATATCACTTATATGGGAATCTAAAAATATGATACAATTGAATTTATTTGCAAAACAGAAACAGATTCACAGACATAGAAAACAAATTTATGGTTACCAAAGGGGAAAGGTGGGGGGAGGGATAAATTAGGAATTTGGGAGTAACGTATACACACTACTATATATAAAATAGATAAACAAGTACCTACTATATAGCACAGGGAACTACACTCAATATTGTGTAATAACCTGTATGGGAAAAGGATATATATATATCTGAAAAAGAATATATATATATAACAGAATCACTTTGCTGTACGTCCAAAACTAACACATTGTAAATCAATTATACTTCAATAAAAATTAATATAAAAATGAATAAATACATAATCCAAATGTTCCAAAAATTGGTAAAAAAAAAAAGATTCATTGTATGTCTCAGAAGCCCTTGTTACACTTAAAGTGGGAAACGCAGTGAGCGGTGCTGGGAACTTCTTTGGTTCTCAACAAGTATGTGTGGATGGGTTACTCAAAAACAAAAGCAAAATTAAATGAAGAAACTACACTGCTGTTTAATAAGTGTTTGAAATTGATCCACTTAAGTCCTGTGTTTCTTCATTTACTCTTTAAAATGTACTGTCCTCCCAAAATGACCCTGTTACTTTCCTATAGATGCTGTAGCAAATTACCACAAGCGTAGCAGTTTAAAACAATATAATATGTTCTCTCCCAGTTCTGGGAGTCAGAAGACTAAAGTTAAGGTGTCAGCAGGGCTGTGTTCCTTCTGAGTCTCTAGAGAAGACTCTGTTATGTTTCCCTGACTTTTCAAGCTTCCAGAGGTTACCTACATTCCTTGCCTTCGGCCACTTCTTCTGTCTTCAAAGAGCATCACTCCAACCTCTGATTCCATTGTCACTTTTTTCTTCTGACAAATTTGACCATCTTGCCTCCTTCTGATGAAGACTCTTGCAATTGCATTGGGCACACTCTGATAATCCAGGATGATATCCCCGTCTCAAGAGCCTTTATCACACCTGCAAAGTCTCTTTTGCCATGCAAGGTAGGATATTCACAGGTTGCGGGGATTAGGATATTGACATCGTGGGAGTCTATTACTCTGCCTACCAGAGGCCCCTGCTTCATAGAATTCTGAGAGTTACAGAAATATAAGGGACAATGATAATTCATTAGTATTTATTTTTATGCCTATAATCAGAATAGAAAAAAGGCAAAGTATTATTACTCATTCTCCAACTCACCTGAGTCTAAAAATCACCTCTCCCTTCCTGATCAGCTGGTTTTATAATCACCTCTATCTCCCTGTGACATGCAGACATGGGGCAGGAAGAACAGAGGAAGAATTGTTAGGCTTCCCCAGAGTGGAGTGTAGGTCACTCTCCTTTCAGCATTTTCTTATCTACAGCATTAACCCTGTCTGACACTTCCAATTGATTTGTGCCATTACTCAGCTCAATGGACCCAGGGCCTGCAAAAGAATGACATGGGACCTATTTAAAACTAGGAGCTGAACTCAGTGGTCTCCAGCTGACTTTCAATCTCCCAGATACCAGTTCTTTCCTCAAACTCTCTTAATCGTGCCTGCTTCCCATGATGGTGTCAGGTGTAAAGTTAGATAGCAACTCTTCCGTTCATGTATTGCAAGTTTTCTATCTGCTGGCATTTAAATGGGACAAAGCATGTCTCCTGAACAAAGATCTGAAGGTTTCTCTCATTTGTTCACAATTGTTTAAAAGTTTCACATAGCTATTTGTGGCAGTCTGAAGACTCCATTCTGTGATTTTCATTAACTTTCTAGAAATCCAGTTTGATTTTCCTAAGTACAGAAGTCAGTACCACAGGCAGAGGCTTGATTTTTAGCCAGCAAAATTCAAGTCATCTGAGTGACTACATGAATTCTGAAATCACTGAGAATAGACTGAAACTTCTTTCATGGGTGCTCATTATGGGTTGAATTGTGTCCCCAAAAAGATATGTTGAAGTCCTAACTGTTAGTATCGCAGAATGTGACCTCATTTAGAAATAGGATTATTACTGATGTAATTAGTTAAGATGAGGTCATTGGCCCCAATCCAATAGGACTGGTCTTGTTAGAGGGTAAATTTGACCACAGAAATAGACAAGCACAGAGGGAAGACGATATGAAGACATATAGTGAGAAGAAGTCCTTTTGACCACAGAGGCAAGGATTGGGCTGACAGGTCTACAAGAAATGCCTGCCAACACCAAAAGCTGGAATAGGTAAGGAAAGAGTCTTTCCTATAGCCGTTGGCAATCATAACCAACATCTTAATTTCAGACTTCTAGCCTCAAGAACTGAGAGACCACACATTTCTATTGTTTCAGGCCACCTAGTTTGGGGTGCTTTGTATGACAACCCTAAGAAACTAATGCAATGCTTAATGCACTGATCATTTTCGAAACAAATGTTCCTTCTGTGTACTGAGAACCGTGATAATGGTAGCATTAGTGATCATGAAATAGTAGCAGTAGAAGTAGTAGTAGTAGTTGTTTATGTTGTTGTAGTTGTAATAGCCATCATTTATAAAACGTATACAACTCTTTTTTGGGTCAGGTACTACATAGATAATTTAATATATTTTTATTACAAAGAAACGAAGTCTCATGTCAAGGAGGTCTTGCAAAATTACCAAGCTGGTAAGTGCCAGGGGCAGGATTTTAGCCCACAGTCTTCTCTTTTGACTATAGCTCATTCACTTTCTCTCCCTCCAAATTAAATGTGAACTTATTTCAAAGGCATTTTAGGAGACACGTATATCCTAAATTCACCACAGGTTTTCCCTGTGAACAAAGTGAAAACTGTGATCTTTTAACTTTATGAGCAAGCAATTAGAGGAATGAAGTTAACTTGTTATGAACACCTGCTATTTGAAACCCATGTGGATCTGCATACATTGTATCATTTAATCCTCACAACTGTTATCTCATACAGTAGTATTTCAATCTTTACCTTTCATGAGAAAACCCAGGCTCAGAGGGACCTAAATTGCTATTTTCTTAACTATAAAATGAATAAGGTGTGGTTCTTGTAGTACTGCTAAGCAGTGCTCTATTTTAGCAGGAAAAACACTAAACCATGAGCTAGAAGATTCATGTTCATAATTCTGGCCCTTGAGTTGGCTGCACATAAACATGTTGGATCTCCATCTCCTAAACAATAAAAGGGGACAATGTCAATTTCTCTGCACACCTTATAGAACGGTTATGAGAATTTAATGCAGTAATTCTTGGGAACTTCTTACACACTCTGTAACATATATTAATTTAGGGTAATTTTATTTATAATGAAAAAGAGTAGAAAAAGAATGGGAAAGGAATATTTGATAGGGCTTTGTAAGTTCCAGGGAACATCACAAGCACTATTTCATTTAATTTTCACAACAAACATGTCTCAATTTTTATTTTTAGGAAAGCATAACCTCCGGTGAGGCCAGTGCCTGGGTCAACCTCACATAGCAAAAAAGTGTTGGAAACAGAAAGGATATATTAATGAGAAAAGGTAGCCACAACCCCTAGCTTACTGGCTAATTGGATAGAGGAACATTAATCACAAAATCAAATATAAAATTACAGTGGCAAGGAAGGTCAAAAAAGGAAAGTACACAATATTTTATTCTTTGGGAAGCTATAGCCACCGTCACGCCAGTCTTTATGACAGAATTGAGAACACACTCCACTCTCAAAAATGTCTTCTGGGTTCATATATCCAATTAGAAGAGGGTTTTCATTCAGCCCTTTTGACCAAAGTAGGCTTGAAATACCAAAAGCCTAATCTAATATGCATTCTGTTGTTTTGCGCTAGCTCAAGTTTCCATGATTGTGTTGAGAAGATAAAATGTACTTCGCTGCCTCTGGGATAAAAGGGTTTTGCAGTCATCCTTTCCCCTCCCAGCGGGAGTACTGTTGGCCACCTTGTCATTTTGTTTACCCCTCTGGGCCTACCATTTCATGACTGGTCCTTCCCTGGGGTGAATGTAATCTTCCACTAGCACCTTCTCACTCAAAGAGAAGGCATCTGAGGTATTTTGATGAAGTTCTTTGAGCGTCAAGACCGTCAGTGTCAAGGGCTTTGATGTGGTAAATGCAATTAGGCACCAATTAATAGTAACTTTCTTGGTCTGAGGAGGCCAGACTCTTCTATAATTGAAAGAAAGTGGTGGAAAACTTAATAATGATGAGAATGAGGTGATGATTATAATAATAAAAAGTGATGACATCAACAACTACAGAAACGAGAGTGACTGCCACTTGTTTAGAGCCTAAGTTGATGATTTTTGTACATAATCCGTAACTCTCACAACAGTTTTATAGGATAGTATATTCAGTTTAGAGAGGAGAAAAATGAAGACCCTGGTCACAGACATAGCAAATGACAATGTAAGAGTCTGAAGCCTTCCCAGTCACCCTTCTACCTCTGAAATTGATCTCACAGCTGTAAATTTTGAGGCCATGCCCTAACTCTAGCTCATTTAGCTCTAGCTCTGGATCCTATCATATTGTGTATTTCATGCCATTCTTATCCCCTACACATCTAGATCCTATTCCTATCCCTCAAGCCATTCAACAGAGAGAGACCATCTGGAACCAACCCCTTTTATCCTTTCCTGACTTTACGAACCACTGCTTTCTAGACACACTTAGTACCAGTACTTTGTGAATCACCTCTCTACACACCAGACTGGACTCTGGAGAACACACCGATAGGATCAAGATTGAATTGAACATATGCCTTTGGACAATATATTTTTAATTATGGAACTTACTTTTTGAGTAGAATCTGTTCTCTCAGCCCTTGTCTCTCCCAGTTTTGTCTTCATTCCTTTTTCCATTTAACATGTACTTCTGAGGTCCCAACATAACTTGTTATAATTTTTTACTAGATGTGAAAACTGATAAGGGGATTGTACTCAACTTGGCTTTTTAATTATTGTTGCAGGGACATAAGTCTAAATTTTTTAAAAATATAATACCCTGAGGTAAGAAGAATAGAAATTATTTCTCAACAAGTGGGAAAAAGGACTAATTTACTAATCATTATAAGGGATCTAAAACCCTTATGTCGTGGCTTTCCAGTAAAAGATGAATTAGGAAACATGGCTTGGGCCACAGGTTAGTTAACTTTTCACTTCTCCCACAAACCTAAGGTAACCAGTACATTGGGTACTTTCAAAATGTGGAGACGGAATGTGTCTTGGCATTGGCACCCAAAGCAAAAGGACAAAGTTGAAGAGATAGATTAAAGCATTTAGGCAAATTGATCCATTAAAAAAATGATCCAAAAAAATTTAGGATATTATTTTCTGAGTAGCCATTCCTCCTCCCTTGGGTAAAGCACAAAAGTAGTTGAGTGTGAGTCTGAACTCCCTATGATAGGCTGAGATTAGAATATAGGGAGAGGGGTATGGATTGAGTCTGAACTCCCTGTGATAGGCTGAGATTAGAATGTAGGGAGAGGAGTATGGATTTTTCCTTCTAACAGCCTCAGAAAATTTTTCTCTTGTCCATAGTAGTTTACAGCAAAGTTTCAACCAAGTTGTGTCTGTTTACATCCTCCTCGGAGAACAGGTCACATTTGGGCTTTCTGAGGTCAGCATTCTAATGTGTGTCTCTGGTTCTTATGTACACAGAAATGGGCAAATCAGTCCAGTAATAATTATATATCTAAGAGGGAATTAAGAAAACATAAGGGGAAAAGAGAGTTTTATTAGAAATTCTCTCTTCTGTAGAATGTCAGGAGAACTTAAACACAGCACACTCCTCAAGACCAAGTGAAGAAGACTTGCCTGTGCCTGGCCCAGCGCACAAGACACAGTGTTTGAACGATAAATGGATGGATTATAATACCAAGAGTATGTTCCAAATGAGAGAAAACTGTTAGGTAATGGTAAAGCTCATAAATGATGAGTTAAAGTACCTGGGTCTAGCGTCATCCTGACACTCATACGGCCCTCGGAAGATTATTTAATGTTGCTCGGTCTCACATTTTTCACCTATAAATTAAAGTCATACTTCCATTGACTTCTCCATATGGTAGTTCTTTAAGTTGTCTAATAAAATATTTTGTAAATTGTAATAGTTTGGCTGCCATCCCCTTACTCACGGCAGTGTGAGGTTTGGAGTGACCTTCTTTCTTGCTGTGCTCTCCTTTGGAACCTGCAGAGGAGTCCTAGGGCTCTGATCCCTTGGCCTATGAAGCTGTCAATCCAGTCTTTCTAGACCTGGAGGAAATACAAGCCCTCTGGCATGAGTTGGTGGATCTGAAACCCACTGCCTCTACATCACAGCTTGAATGTGGCTGAAGAGGCTGTGGATAAAAGCCTTCTCTGTTCTTTATTGGAATGATAGCTCCTTTTTTCTTCTTTCTTTGGCTTAGCCATAATCGCGTGCTCTGGGGATTGTGCTAGACAGAAAGCAACTTCCAATCTGGCTTGGAAAAGCCCTCTTTCCATTCAATTTGCCTTCCTTCTTCCTTTTCTACAATACCTGCTAAGCACCTACCTAATATTGACATGTCATGACCCAGCATGGTGTTCTATTATCTATGCCCAATTAATCCATGCCCTTAGTTTTACTTTAGATATTCTATTTGCTGACTTAATGGTTTTTTATGAGTTATTAATTGATAACTTTTTTTCTGATCATCTTCTGGCAAAATGTTAGAAAGAATTTGGAGGAAGCGGTGCCTGTTCTGTTTCTAAAGAATCTTGGCGAGGTAGAGAGGTGACTATTTCCACAACAGTCATCTCCCATGAATCTGATAATCTGGTAAATTCACAAAAGTTTCAGTTAGGTTATGGAGCAGGGCCAAACCCTTTCTTTCCCTTACAAAATCCAGCAACTTGTGACGTTGTGTGCAAGACTCCTATCACTAGAGTTGCCCCAGACTTCCTTCCTTTTTACTTACCATTCAGCTAATAAATATGGAAAAAAACATACAAAGATATTTAAGCTTTTGTTTCACTGTTTTAGGATCAGACTCTTCCCCTCTGAAATCATTTTTGCATCTCACTGCTGATAATAATTTTATTAGAAAGAGGGACAATCTGATTGAAAATGGTTAAAAATAACTATAACACAAAATATTTTGTTCTTTTTTTATAATGAAAGTTAAAAATCTAAGGCAGATCAATGAGTAGAAATAACACTGGTCTGATGCAGAAAGTCTTGATTCCTTTCTTTGTTCATTATTTTCGACATAAAACAGGGTATTTATAACTATCTTACTTTCCTCACTGTTTGGTGATGCTTATGAAATTAAGTATTATGGAAAAAAGTACTTTGTAAACTTTAAAATATTATACAAATGAAAGAATGATTATTGATAAAGAGTGTCCAATATTGTAGGATTGATTTTCTTCCTTTCTCTAGTCAGGAAAATATTTTAGGACCTCAAATTTCACATCCATAAAAAGATGCTTGTAGAAAGTACAATACAGGTCCCTTCTAGTTCTAACATTAGGTCATTCTAAGTGGGTTGGACATTTCATCCAAGATATTTTAAGGGAATAAAGCACTTTCCTAATCAAAGAACTTTTCGAAAGAGAACACTTTGAACCTTCCTTATGAGTCATTTCACAGTTGGGGGACGCCTTTTAATTTTATTTTCAACGGTCACCAATCAATCACTGAAGGAAGGAAAACAACATGAGTTAGAAACTTTTAAAATGCCTTAACAATTAAGCCTAGCAGAAAAAGTGTCTATGGTTGAGGAACTCACTTAGTTTCATAAAATTTGGATGTTCAAACTGTCCACTAAGTTGATACATTTAAGAGGCAAATGCAGCTGAATAATTTGCCAGAAAAGTATATAAATGGGATACGAAGACTGCTTTCTTGAAGAGAACATAATCAACCCTGGTTACAGTACAAATAGCCCTCACCCTTGTCCTAAGACAACTTTAAAGAAGCCATAGGCTCCTAAGAATACATTGTAACCACACCCACCCCTAATTTTAAGGGTAAGAAATGAGAGAAAGAGGAAGTGACTTATTCAAGGTCATACTGCAATTTGGCAAAAGAAACAAATTTAGATATAGGTTACAAATCCAATTACCGTATTATTTTCCTATACAACATTTTAAAAAATTACTTATTTATTTATTTATTTATGGCTGCATTGGGTCTTTGTTGCTGTGTGCTGTGTGCGGGCTTTCTCTAGTTGCCACGAGCAGGGGCTACTCTTGGCTGTGTGTGGGCATCTCATTGCAGTGGTTTCTCTTGTTGTGGAGTACAGGCTCTAGCGGGACAGGCTTCAGTAGTTGTGGCACGTGGGCTCAGTAGTTGTGGCTCATGGGCTCTAGAGTGCAGGCTCAGTAGCTGTGGGGCACAGGCTTAATTGCTCTGCGGCATGTGGGATCTTCCCAGACCAGGGCTCAAACCCATGTCCCCTGCATTGGCAGGCAGATTCTTAATCACTGCACCACCAGGGAAATCTCCTATAGAACATTTTTAATAGGAAATTGCCTTTGTGGAAGATTCATACTCCCCAGGCATCAAGAATTTAAAAGTGACAGAAGCTCAGCATCATAGTGTATAGCAAGCAGTGTTTTTTGAATAGTGTGTTTTCTATTAAAAACACTGTGATGATATCTCTTCTCTTTCTATGTATTTGGGAATAATCATAAATTATAATTAGTTGACTGACAGATCACTGTGTTTACAATAAAGCTAAAGAGAGCTATTGTCCTTGGGCACTGGGCAATCAACAGAGGACTTAGGCTCTGCCATGGACCAGCTATGAGAGCTTATATAAATTAGAAACTACCATTTCTAGTTCTTATAATGAGTCATCTGTGATTGATATCAAAAGTTCAAATATAGGGGCTTCCCTGGTGGCGCAGTGGTTGAAAGTCCGCCTGCCGATGCAGGGGACATGGGTTCGTGCCCCGGTCCGGGAGGATCCCACGTGCCGCGGAGCGGCTGGGCCCGTGAGCCATGGCCACTGAGCCTGCGCATCCGGAGCCTGTGCTCTGCATCGGGAGAGGCCACAACAGTGAGAGGCCCGTGTACCGCTAAAAAAAAAAAAAAAAGTTCAAATATAGAAAAGACCCCCAAAATTGTCTATCAGTTTGCTGTTACATGAACCTCTACCCCGTCCTTTAAATCCTATAATTATGTTGATACAAGTTGTCTCTGACTTCAAAGGTCCTTGAGAAACCCAGTTCAGGACACTGCTCAATCTCCAGTGTCCTTCAATAGCTATAGTGTAATGATGATTTCTAGTTATCCCCTCCCATAGCCTTTTCCCAAAATATCAGATTATACTCTACCAAGGGGCATTGACCTTGTTAAAACCAAAAGACCCTTTGTCTGTTTTTTTTTTTTGTGGGGACACCATTTTTAGAAAGCAAATGTCTACAAAATAAATTGCATTTATTCTATAATAGTTAACTCTTTGTTGTTGTTTTTATCGGGGAAAGAAAGTTGTAACTGACAATAATAGCTTCCTATCAGCGTGCACTTTCCAGTTGTAATCATTTCAGCCAACTTGAAAGTCTAGTAAATCTGTGTGATCTTGTTGAAGGGTAATGCATCAGCTCTATTTTAGTATTAGACATGTTGAAAAGTTCTGTAACACCTCGGATATTACCAGTAACAAGCTGGGAAAATTCCTGCTCAAAATTATCCTGATGGCCCCCTAGAATTGAGAAATAGAACTATCTCCTGATACTCAGTACTTGATGGAAAGGCCTAAGTAGATAATTGAACTCTGCTCAGAATAGAAGGAAACATAAATATCAGGAAGAAACTGAGATATTCAGGTTTTATTCATTGTTGATTAGGCTAAACACCTCCAGGAGAAACATGTTTTCTTGGTTACATTTTGTGGGGGTGTTAATGCATCCTTAACTCACGATGAGTCAAGAGTATATTTCAGAGAAACGTTGAAATTTTCCCCAGTAAAACTTGAAAACTTAGAGAATCCTGTGGTTTGAACAGTCTGCTTTTAGAACTCCTGCCTCTAACCATATGGGTTTCTGAGTAATACATATTTTTAGGAGGATAGCACATACCATACACCATTGCAATCCTGATAAAAAGAACTAGCTCTTCACAGTCATACATCAACAGTAATTGAAATCTCTGTGCTCTAGCTCTGAGGGAGGGTTCTGTGACCCCAGGAAGCCCTGGGCTTTCTCAGGATTCAATTTCTGCATCAATCAATTGGAAAGGTTGAACCAGATTAGTTCGAACACCTTAGGGCATCTCTTGAGGTCCTTTCCAGATCTAAAGTTCTAAGAATCATAGGTCTCTCTAATAATACCTCATCTAGATTTGGTTTTTCTGACATCACAACCCTTGCTTTCCGAAGCAGAGAATTCTTCCACAGACGTTACCAATTCTACACTTTTTGCTCCATCTTATTATATTTTACTTATTTATTTATTCTTTTCTTCACTCAGTCATTCAACAGAGTTTTATTAG
This sequence comes from Neophocaena asiaeorientalis asiaeorientalis, assembly GCF_003031525.2. Taxonomy (NCBI): domain Eukaryota; kingdom Metazoa; phylum Chordata; class Mammalia; order Artiodactyla; family Phocoenidae; genus Neophocaena; species Neophocaena asiaeorientalis. The sequence goes on along the minus strand of NW_020172455.1, from coordinate 173,776 downwards.
ATACCTACTTTGTGCCGGGTATAGAGCCAGCAACTACAGAGAGAGGGATTATAAAGGGTCTGACATCAAGGTGCTTAGGAGTAGTGGTTAAAGACTCAAGTAATTGGGCGCTTGTAATTGAATGTGGTTTAAGTGTTGTGGTGGAGAAGCACTGTTGTAGTGAACACACATCTGAACAATGACAGCAGGAAGGAGCTCCCAGGAAAACAGATGACTCTCAGAGGATAAATACAAGTTAGCTGATGAAGAAAGAATACAGTGTAATGGGCACAGCCACGCAGACGTTTATGACATGGTAAGGAGTTTCTCAAAGATGAAGGGTAAGGTGTGCGATGCGCAGGGTGGGTAGGCTTGACTAAACACAGAGCTGAAGAATCAGGCAAGACATCATCATATGAGACAGGCTTTATGAGCGCGGCAATGAATTTGGATTTCAGCTGAAATGTAATGGGAAGTCGTTGGAGAATCTAAGCAGTGAGGTGACGTTGTCAGATTTGCATTTTAGAAGGATCACTTGGGCTGCAGAAGAAAGGTAAAAGATGGCAGGGCAGAGGGAGAGGGCAAAGAGAGCCTGGCCGCAGTAGAGAAACTAGCTAGGAGGCTTCTGCTAAAATTCAAGAGAAGGCCTGAAAAGAAAAGAAAAGAGAAAAAAACTGCAGGAAAACTAAGGCCTTGAAGAAATTGGAGAGGTAGGAAGAAAAAAATGATGATAGGACATATGAACACTAAGGGGCGAACGTTATGGTTAAAACTCTTTGGATCTAAAATTCCGTCTCAAATCACCTTATAAATTAGAGCAAATATAATTGACCACATGGTAAGCCTGTAGAGGTCCACAGCTGCACTTTGCATCTTTCCCTGTAGACCCTCTACTGAAGTTTTAATGATTGGGAAAAAGCAGCGTAACAAAAATCCTTTACCAAAGAAAAATATACCCAAACCCCATTAGACAGTGTGTAATGAAATGTTACAAATGGAGGATTACAAGGGAAAAATATAAATGACCATAAATCCAGGGGGAATCAACTCTTCTTTCCAGATTATATTCAACTTTAATAAAGAAACTTAATATACTCATGCCTTCCTGCCAGCTTTCGATATGGCCACTGCTGATCAATAGCATTTATTTCTAGACAGAAAGAGGGGCTGGGGAGGGATGTCAGAACAGCCTGTTGGTGCTAAAGTTTGTGAGTAATGACACAGTGTGGCAGGTAATGAAGATTTGATAGAGGAAATGGCCCAGCAAGCCTGTCTTTGTCTCTGAATATCAAAGTGTGTGTCTCTCCTCCAAATCCTATTAACACGTCTTATTCTACAACTGGCTTTTGGGCTTCATGTCATCTCAAGGGAAAACAAAAAAGAAAATGCTGTTTATTTTTCCCTGTGTTTGAGTTTAAAAACACAAAGCTTTGAAATTGGACATGAAATTTTGGTCAGAGGTCAATTTCACCTAAGGGAAGTATGAACTTACAGGTCATCAGAGCTTTCCCACTCTGATGTGGGCTGTCTTGGGAAGAATGGAGGCTCTGATTTTTTTAATGTATAAAAATATGTAAAAGGAAAAGCAGATGAACATCACTTAAGAATACCAGTAAGAAGATTCCTGCTTTGGGGCAAATTTAGGCTAAATTATTCTGAAAGATCCTCAGAAATCCCCAAAACTCTCTTCCTCCTTTCTTACCTTTCTTTCTCCATCTTCATTTTTTCCTCCCCCTTACTCATTCTTTGCTTTAAATGTATACAACGTGGGGCTTTTTTTCAAAAAAATACTTAAGCAAAGCTGACAGAGATGTTGATAATAAAACACAATATAAAGAAAATAAAGAAATGGAGGCAAAATAAAAATAAGAAAATAAGGTGATAGTAAGAGATGGATCCATATCCAGAATGTAAACCATAAAATGGTGTGTAGTTCCTAGAGGTGAGGATATATTTTGTTTGGTGCTTGTGAGTGACCAAAGTAATTTGACTCTAAGACTAATAAAGGGAAAAGTATAAACAGAATGGCAAAATTCAGTCTTATAGTGAAAAGAATAAGCTAGTTTCTTAGAAGAAACAACATATTTTCTTGGTTCTGACCTCTAAATTTCTCTTAGGAGTTCTCATAAAAATAAGACTTTATGATTATGGTAGATTACATCCTCAAAGTATTGTTCCAAATATTCCTACACAATAACGTTTGTATGATAGAAGATTCTAAATTAAGTTCAACCTGTCAAGAGATAATTAACCTCTCAAAACAGGGTTCATTATCAACTTACCTTTCTAGCCCATTCAGGGTCAACATGTATCTGGCTCATTGTTGTTTTTTTTCTATAGGTTGTTTCTTGGAGAATGAATGAATGAATGAATGCAGAAATGAATGAATGCATGAATAAGTATTTTTGGTGGATATAGTTTTCCTGCTACAGTGAGGAATATTTTCCTCTTTCCCTATTGGTAGGAAATGTTTTTGAATTTTAATCAAAAGTCCTCATTGCTTTCTATTGTATTTTATCATTTTATATTATAATGCTAGAGCAATAATCTAAATTATCAGTAAGTTAAATGCTTGTTGTATAAATTTTTAGGTATTTTTCTTTAAAACTGGCTCAGAATAAGCTGAGGTATAATGACTCTGTTGCAAAAACTTGGGGGAAGACAAGAAGAGGATAAAAAGAGAACCACCCTGGAGAAAATACCAAATGAAAAATGTCTGAATTCAAGTTTCAGCATTACTCTTTACCACTTTTGTACTTTTGAGGAAGAAAACCAGTCTGAGTTCCAGTCTTCTCATCTCTATAAAGAAAATGTCAATACTACTTCCCAGTTTCGTTGTGAGGCTTAAATGAAGTAATGAAAACTAAAATGTAAATTGTTATGCCTTATACAAAGACAAAGAATTATTACTGCTATAGTTTTTATATGGAAGAAACTTTAAGTAATTAGAATTTTCATAATTAAGCTAACAATTGGATTCCTAAGGGCACAATGTCTTTGGAATATAGACAGAATTTTGCTTATCCAGAAGCTTTCTGTAATTGTCTCAGGGATGCAGTGGAAAGATAATATAGAAAAGAACAAAGGTGTTACTTTTTCTCTACCTTTCTGAGGATCTCCCCCAAATCAAACAGTATTTTCTAACAATAAATAATCACTGGGAAAAGCAATGGGAATTCTGTTTTCAGATACGAGTAAAGTTTTTCTAGTAGCAAAGGCTGGAGAAGAAATGTCTAATAGAATAAATTATCTAGGGCAATAGGATGTGGAAGTTTTATTGTTAATGGTCAGAAAAACCGTGATTATACAAATAAGGAAATCTCCATCAACCAGAAATATTTTTCTTCACACTATATCTATAAAAATGATTTCATGATAACAGATAGGATGCTACACTATAGTCTGGGTCTCATGTCACCCTCATTCTAGGTTCCTGTGTTTTCTACAGACCTGAAGCCGTTACATTTCCTTCACAAAGTCTTTCATGTTGTAAAAAATTAAATTTTCTCTTGTTTCTGAAACACGGGACATTCTTATCCATCCCCAATAATTTCTATTAAATACTGTCTGTTTTCTTAGGTATTTGTAAATTTCACTTATTTCATCGTTGACTCAACAAACTTTTATCACACATCTTCCATTATGTTCCAGGCATAATGCTTAGGTGTAGACAAGACATAGAGCTCAGGAAAAGATAAAGGCATAAACATTTTGTGCAATCAACATTATAGGTGCACTGATAAATGCATAGGTTATAATGGGGAATAAGATAAATTCTACCTGGAGTGGTAAGAGATCATTAAATGTGGTTCAGAAGAGGTGACATAAAAGCAATATGAAGTGTCTTGAAAGTTAAAGATTAGCCAAGAGGATTGGTTGTAGGCATAGGGTGTTTCTGATAGAAAAATCAACATTAGCAGAGGCATTAAATGAGATATGTATATGTGTAATAAGAAACTGCAAGTAATTGGATGGGACTGATGAAAGACAGGAGGCTTCAAATAAGGCATGGGCTACATGAGGGGGTACTTTGAATATCACGCTCAAGAATTAGGTTATGTGTACCAACTATGAGACATCTGAATGAAATTCACTAGGAGCGTGATCAGATTTGTGTTATGAACAGGTCAACCCATGCCAGAGCAAGAATGATGTGCGTGAGTAGGAGAGAGAGAGACTAGTGAGAAAGCTATTATAATAGGGGAGCAAAAGATGCATACCTGTATACAAGACTCTGCAGGGCTAGGTAACTGCTTGGATTGATTATAGAGGAGTGTAAGAGAGATGGAGAATTCCAGGCTAACTCCTAAACCTCTGGTGAGGTGCCTAATTGCTTTTTGGTGACAGTCACCAGAGATAGGGGATACAGAGGGAGAGCTGACCTGAAGAAGAATGGACATTCCATCTGGCTAAGCAGATTTGGGGTTCTATGCAGCTCCTAAATGGAACAATCTCCTAGGTGGCTGGATATACAGATCTGGAGTTCAAGGAGTCTGGGCTGAGAAAACAGATTTGAGAATCATCAGCATTTGGCTGAATTTTGAGCTACAGTAGAGGGGTCAGTCAGGAGACTGAGGGGGGAAATAAACTCCAAGACAGAGCCCTATATGATGTATCAAAATAAGAAGAAGACCCAGCAAAGGAGCTTACAAACAATGTCAGAGAATAGAGAAGAGTCAATCAAAAGAGATTTGTAAGCCATAGAAAGAATGAATCAGGAAGAATAGCCAATGGTATTGAGCCCATGAGAGAGGAAAGGGATAAAAACTGAAAAGAACCCTATGGATTTGGCAATTACAAAACCACTGATGGCATTTTTATAACGGTGTTTCAGTGGAAGCAAAGCCAGATGAGTAAACTGTGAGTAAATTTTTACTCACAGATGAGTAAAAATTGATGGGAGTTCAGGAAGTGGGGACAGTGGTTTGGTGGCGTAGCAGGTATGTAAAGGAAAGGAACATGTTGGACTAGAGTCTCTGACAGAACTGAATGTTAAGTAAGGGATCCTTTAAGAGAGATTTGTGATTGTTCATAGTTCAAAATTAGGAGTCAGTGGTTTAAAATAAGGGCGAGGAATGTAATAACTTGGGTGAGTCAGTATTCCAAAGGAATCCAATCTAAAAGTAGTTGTAGCCTTCAGTAGTATCATTGTCTTATTTTCACACTAGACTTTAAGATTTTGGAAATAGAATCATTCAACTCCTTTTACCTTCAGTTACCAGGAACTTCTTAGTCCATAGTATGCATTCAGAAAACATTCAATGAGATTTGAACATTTCATGAGAATTAAACTAAAAAATAAGTATAAATGAAACTCTGAGATATTTAAGTTAATAAAGAGAATTGTTTTATGTTCCTGTTATTTCATTGAATGGGATACCCTATATTTCCCAATATATCTACACTTTTTAGAAAGCCCCCATTCTCATATCAGTTTCCTTCACGACAGTTCTATTGTAATTACTGTAGCCACAGCAACGCTGTAATTGTAAGGTTTGTGTACAGATGAAATTGTGTCATTGATCAAATATGTGGACCTCCTTGTAGAGAAATTCCACATGTCTGAAAGGTATATGGGTAGATGGCCATATAGCTGGCATATTCCCAGCTAACACCTTCATAGTCATTTGTATTGGGGAACAGGGCTGTCCTTTAATTTAATTTGAACATTTTCAGAGAAATAATATTTGTCCCTATGTTGGCACTGTTGTGAAATGTGTGATACTTGAATGAAAGGAAAAACAAAAAGCTGACATATCATTAGGAGAAATTTTATTAGTGTCTTCTAGTCTTCTTTTTTCTCAGGCTTCAATAAATTACCGGGTTAGCTCCTTGGGTGCACAAAATGGCTCATTTATGCTCTTTGGAAGCAACATCACCTAGGGCAGGAATCTGGATGGAAATGTGACAGCAGAGACTGATGGGATGAAGTGAGTGTTGTACAAATTTAGGAATCCTAAAAGCTAGTTACCTGAGAAAACAAAGCAGGTAATTGAAAAATCAAGGGAAGGACTCTGGATATTGAAAGAGTCAGCACCTTGAAGGAAACTTAAGTGCAAATAAGTTTCTTTTCCTATACCAGGATGAACTTTGGGAGTCAGAAGACTGCTATTTAGCCTTTGTTTGGCATTAATCATCCATGTGACCTTGGCCATAGTCTCTTCTCTTTTGTAGGTCACTATATAGAGAAATAATTAGTGTACAATAAAAAGATATAAAGAGATTATTTATCCATGTTTTATTATCAGCCTGAATTTATAGCACCTAATGTAGATCAGCACAGACCATTTAAATTTCAAATTATTCACATCAACTATACATTTCCTCTGGACATGCATACTTGCATACATGGACAAAATCCTTATGTTAAAGCCCTAACACCCAGAGGGACTGTATTTGGAAATAGGGTCTTTAAGGAGGTAATTAAGGTTAAATGATGTCATAAGGGTGGGGCCCTAATCCAATAAGACTGGTGTCCTTATAAGAAAAGGAAGAGACACTAGAGACT
>NW_020172455.1:147914-165929 GCF_003031525.2 Neophocaena asiaeorientalis asiaeorientalis | reverse complement strand
CTCTCTCTCTCTCTCTCTCTCTCTCTCTCTCTCTCTCTCTCCCCCCTCCCTCCCTCCCTCCCTCCATACACACATAGAGAAGACATCATGTGAGGACTCAGAGAAAAGGTCTGAGTCTGCAAGCCAGAAAGAGGTCTCACCAGAAACTGAATTTTCTAGCACCTTGATCTTGGACTTCTTGCCTCCAGAAATGTGAGAAAATTCATTTTTGTTAAACCACCCAGCCTGTGGTAATCTGTTATGGCACCTGAGCAGACTAAGGCAAATACTATAACAAGATTCTATTTGATCAATTTAGATATTGGTTTATGATTTATAAGTCAATTATCTTAGCATGTTGTAAAAGACCGTTCATGAACCCAAACCACTTTGTCTAGTTTCTTAGCCTCACCTCCCACCATTGCTCACCATCTTTATAATTTTTTGACCTGTTAATGCCAAATTGCTTGCTTACATGCTAAATTGTTCCATGTTTCTGTGTCTTTTTGTACAACATATTTCTTAAATCTGGACCATGTATGTAGAACAACATACAACATAGCACACCTTGTTTAAGTTATAGATCTCCCTTCTTATTAAATGTGTGATTGGGAAAGTTACTGCTCCTCTCTGTCTTAATTTTGTCTTCTGAAAATAGAGATTATCATAGACTATACCTCATAGGGTTTGTCTTAGTAAATTTTTCTACAAAATACATTTTTCTACTAAATCTCAGGGGCTTATGGCAACAAAATTTAGCACTTTTTCGTATCACATTTTCATCTGTGAGTCAGTTGTAGTTCTGCATGGCTGTACCCGATTCTGCATGGTCCTGTTCCATGTCTTCTCATTCCAATACCCAGGCTGACGGGGCAGACACTGTGTTGGACACACCCATTCTCACTGCCAAGAAAAAACTAACTGAAACATGCAATTGCTCTTAAAGAGTTTGCTTGGATGGGAATAGTCACATCTGTTCCTATCCCACTGGCCAATGCAAGTCATATAGCTAAACCTAAAGTTAATGGGATAGGGGACAGTTCTTCCAGAAGTAGACAAGATATGTAGTAATGGGGATGGTTGAAGAGTCCTCTTACGAGAAAGGGAAGAAGTGAGTATCTGTGAATAATAATACAATCCAGCACAGGGATCGTATAAGGATTAACAGAGATGATATCTGCTCATGGTAAGTGCTAAATTATTGTTATTATTTTAGTTAAAGTCCAGAGCAGATGTTATGTCTTCTCAGAAGTCCCTTGGGCACATCTCCACCTACCCTCCACCCCTAAAATGGTCAGTTATCTCCTCTGCACTAAAGTTTTGCATCATATACATGCCACTTTGCAATTCTCTTCGGTCCATGTTTTATTTCTCTTTTATGAAATTGAGGGACTCTGTCATCATTCACTAATTCAATCAATACTTGTTGAAGGGCTATTACTATGCTAAGTGTGGCGAGGGTGGGATAAGGAAAGAGCCATAGTCTTCAACGATAAACCTCAGAGTCCCAAGGGAGCAATAAACAAGTACACAGACAATCCAAATATAGCATAAAAAGTGCCATAATAAGGCAGGCACCTGATAGTAAATACTGATTTAATCTGAATTAATTATATTTCCTCTGTGCTGAACCAGTTCTACACTAGCTTCCAGGATCAAGCGCTCCTCTTTAGGACTCTTTATATCTTGCCTTGTTCTCGGTACAAGCAAATGGCTCCTCAGTACTTAGTGATGTCCAAAATAGACAGGAGAATCTCTTGAGGCTGAAGTCAGAAGTAGAAAACCAAAATGTAAACAAGAAGCAATACAAAAATAAGAGTCTGGCTCAGGTTTAATGGGAGTTCAGTGGTGCTGCAGGTGCTCATATAGACAAGGGAAGGGGTGAACATTTTCAGGAATTCCTTAGTGGCAGGTGTAGCAGAGGAAACAGGACGAACATTACAAAATGTACCATGGAGAAAAGACAGTCTCTTCAACAATGATGCTGAGAAAATTGAACAGCTACATATAAAACAATGAGATTAGAACTTTTCCTCACACCAAAATTAATTCAAAGTGGATTAAAGACCTAAATGTAAGACCCGAAACAACAAAACCCCTAGATGAGAACACAGGCAGAACACCTTTTGTCATATATCGTAAATAGGTATAATTTAGACCTAGACACTCTTGGAGTTAAGCTACCAGGTAGCTTGCATATCATTGTCAATCTTTATGGCAAAACTCCGGGTAGTTGATGTATTCACATCCATTTAATCTTTCCTAAGGCTTTTCCAACTGTGCTAAAGTGAAACAGATGCGCTGTTTATTTTATTTATTTATTTTTTATAAATGTATTTTTTTATTCTATTTATTTATTTTTGGCTGCATTGGGTCTTCGTCGCTGCGCGGAGCCTCTCTCTAGTTGCGGTGAGCGGGGGCTATTTCTCGTTGCGGTGTGTTGCCTTCTCACTGTGGTGGCCTCTCGTTGCAGAGCATGGGCTCTAGGCGCACGAGCTTCAGTAGTTGTGGCTTGTGGGCTCCAGTAGTTGTGGCTCACAGGCTCTAGAGCACAGGCTCAGTAGCTGTGGCGCACGGGCTCAGTTGTTCCACGGCATGTGGGATCTTCCCAGACCAGGGCTCAAACCTGTGTCCCCTGCATTGGCAGGCAGATTCTTAACTACTGCACCCCCAGGGAAGCCCTTGTTTTGTTTTTAAATAAACGTTTTTATTCGGAATAATTTTAGATTTATGGAAGAATTGCGAAGTTAGAACAAAGAGTTTTCATATACGCTTTACTCAGTCTCCCTTAGTGAAAGCATCTTTCGTAACCACGGTTTGTATTACCAAAACTAATAAATTAACATTGGCACATTACTATTAACTTAAATACAACCCTTCTCAGATTTAACCAAATTTCATTTTGACTTCAAAATACTGTTCTAACATATTAAGATATCTCATTTATTGTGTTTGTTTATTTTTATTAACTCAAGTTCATACTTTATTCAGATTTCCTTAGTTTTTCCCTAATGTCCTTTTTCTTTTCTAAGATCCCAATTAGGATAGCACATTACATCTACTCATCATGTCTTCTTAGGCTCCTTTTGGCTATGAGCTTCTCTGACTTTCCTTGTTTTTGATAACGTTGATGGTCAGGTATTTTATAGAATGTCCTTCAACTGAGGTCTGTATGATGCTTTTCCCATGATTAGACTGGGGCTGTGAGGTTTTGAGAGGAAAACTACAGTGGTAAACTGTCATTCTTATCACGTTGTGTCAAGGGTACATACTATCTACATGGCTTATCACTGCTGTTGTTTACCCTGATCTCCCTACTGACACAGCATTTATCAGTTTCTCCACTATAAAGTTATTTCTTCCCTTTCTAAACTGTATTCATTGGAGGACGTCTCTATGCACCACCCACACTTAGGAGCTATGTTTCACTTCCTTGAGGGTGGAGTGTCTACATATTTTATTTGGAATTTTCCTGCCATAGGCCAAGTTTTTAAAGAAATAACATAAAATGGAAACGTATACTTTTCAGAAAATGAGCATCTCCTGTTTTCAGGAGAATAAAATCAAGTAAACCCTTGAAAAGGAATCACACTAGGTCACAGTATTTGGGGAAGAGGCTGAAAATGGTGAGCAATAAGGAGGTATCTAATCCCTTCTGTATGAGTTGGGTATGTTACATGCAGTGCAGGAGAAACAATGACAGATGCAGTGGGGTATCTGTCCTCAAGATTTAAATCCACCATATTTGTCTGAGAAGCAGTATTCTCCATGGAATGAATGCCATTTCATGACAGCATTTGGTCAGTCCCAAAAGAATAGTTTATGTTGGAAGAACTCAGATTAGGAAGAAATCAATGTAACCTGGATCTGTCAGAAAAGATTTCCTGAAGGAAGAAGTCTCTAAGTGATTGTGTGTGTGTGTGTGTGTGTGTGTGTGTGTGTGTGTAAGTAGGTGCAACAATTCAACCGATGTTTCCCTAACACTGGGTATGAAGCCATGCTGCCAGCTAAGTCTTTGGAGGGAAGGAGTCACCTTTTCTATTGTTTCCTCTTCACTTTGTAAACTATGTGTTATTGTTTTCAGTTTTATCCTGAAACACGAGTGATCTAGAGGCCAGTAACTAAGAATCCCTTCCATTTTCCTCTTTGGGTCTCAAAATAACCCAGTGAAAGGTAGGAGAAGCCCCAGTTCACAGTTGAGGAAATTGATGATGTTTATCGTCATCTGGCTTGCCAAAGCCACATGGAGGGTAAGTGATGGCAGGGTGAGGACTCCAGTCCAAGGCTAGGCTTTTCCACCACCTCTCCCTCCATTTTACCATATATCTACCAACAGGATACAAGCCGCAGAGGCACTGTGGCGCTGTTGCCCTCATTTGAGTTGGGCAAAGTTCATATCCGTAGTGAAAGAGAAGCCCCATTTCTCAAAACTAAGAAAATAAAAAGCACCTAGTCTCCAAAAGGGTTCCCAGCGACATCTGGTTAGCACAATGCTCACCTATCCTCACAAATTCCACATGGTGGGCATCTACTTCTTGAGGTTTTCTACTACAGGTGTGGTTACTTGTAATATCTCACATGGCCTGTTAGGAAATAACTAGGGATCAATTTAATGGAATGGCTGGAAAGCATGCACTTCACACAGTTCTTAAAAGGAGTAAAAGAAATAACTGTAAGACACTGAGCATGGTCCTTGGTCATGGGGAGTGTGAAATAATGATTATTCATCTCCAAAACTCTGCTCTCATTTTGAATCCTTACCTGATGCCTCTGCACTCATCCTGATATTATAGCTGAGCGTTCAACACAAACTGCTAGGATTCTTTTCTCTTGCACACAATTTATTTCTCCTACATGTGTGAGGGGTATAGTTTTATTCAATCATTAATTCAACATTTGTTGAGTGCCTAGTACATTCTAAGCACTGAGGAAGGTACATGAGGCCATCACAATCCTATGAGAGTGAGAAGTGAGTACACAGATATGCCAAATAGGAAATCTAAGCACAGTAATAGATGAAAATACAGCACTCGCAATGCTCCTTCTGGACAGCTTTACTCTGGTTTCTTTGAGGTGGAATTGAAAAGAAGGAAGGAAATCTGACTAGAAATATAAACACTTCAAGATTTATCTCTTTCATGGAAGTTCTTCCAATGTTCACCTTTTCCAGGGAGTATTGACCACTGCCTTCAATGCCTCCCGCTATTCTCCTACACTTCCGTCCCTGGACCAGTCATGCTTCACTGTGTGTATAATCTACATATTTACCTCCCTCTAATGATGACATCCTCTCAAGAAGACACTATATTATTACTGGTGCCCTGCTCATTGTCCAGAGTATCATAGCACTCAAGAAATAATGGGTAGATGAATAGATGGATGGATGGATGGATAGATGAATGAATGAATGACTTAGTTAATCTTCTCCCTCTTCTTGCTCCTACAAAGGTCACTGGTTGTTTTTTGTTTCTTGTTTTTTTATGAGTGATCCATACTTACATTCATGTTTTCCACACAAAGAAACCTCTCATGCATTTTTTCAATGCTTTTTGGGAATAATTATAAATTCACATGCAGTTGTAAGAAATAAATACAGAGAGATCCTGTATAACCATTGCCCATGTTTCCTCACAGTGGTAACATCTTCGTGACTGTAGTACAATAACACGACTAGGAAATTGACTTTGATACAATTCACCAGCCTTTTTCAGGTTTCACCAGTTTTATGTGGACTTGTGTGTATATTTAGTTCCATGAAAATGTATCACACCTGTATATTTGTATGACTGCCACTGTGGTCAAGATACAGAACACTTCCATCACAAAAACCCTCATGTTTTTGTAGACTTTAGGTCTCTCACTCAGACGAGTCATCTGATTCCTTCTCTTTGCACATCACCCACTGCTCCCATTGTTTAGACCCATGTGTATCATATCTTGGAAATTTCTCTTGTGTATTTCCCTCTGCAAAATCTAAAACCTTAGGAAAAATGGAAAACAGGTAAAGTGTGTGATGATCCTGGAGTCATACCCCTTCTTTTCCTCTGTACTGAAGTTTTTAGCACAATGATACGTTTTCTGCTCTAAGAAGAAAAGAAAGACTTTCAAATACTGATACTGATAAGGCATCATGTCACAGAACTCATGCCAGACCTGGTTTCAATATCCATGAGTGTTTGCAGAAAATTAACTCTCATTTTTATACATTTCTAGTGCTTCCATTTTTCTCTGCTCTCTACTTCTATAAGAAAACAGTTGTAGCTCTTTTTTCAGCACAGATGTGATTTTCCAAACTAATTGATTAACCAATGACTTCACTCAGATATGACAAAAAACCAAATTGGCTTTACAGTATATGTCTGCTCAAAATTGGACTTCACTCAAAAAACAATTGCAATTTACTAAAAAAAGTATTCATAAAAATTTATCTTTTGAGGTAAAATGCTGAAAAGTTCTACCTTAAAATATTTTCAATTGATCTACATATACAAGTATAGAAAGTATTTTTTGAGACCATGTTAAGCACCTGTATGTAACTTTACCATGGAATCTTTATGAGTTGTGTCTAAAATCAATATTATGAGTCATAATTTGTGTATAGTTAGGAATAAAATATTTTAAGATCTCTAGAACAATTCCTTTAGTATAATAAAGAAACCCTGAGTATATTTAGAAGCAATCATCCATTTATACAAAAGATATTTGGTGGGTGCCTTCTATGTGCCAATAACTGTGAACTTATTTAGGAATAAAGAGAATTGAGAGAGAGTTGCTATCCTCAAGGAGTTCATAATCCAGTGAGAAAACAGATATGTACATGGTAATGATAATAAATCTTTGTACATGAAAACAAGAAAAGATACCTAGGAGAGTGGGGATGAAAAACAAGGAGTGGGTACATCTACTTGGTAGATATTAGGGAAGCATTCATTAATGTGTCACAAGTTGCATCTTGAATTTTGCTTGGCTACATAATAACTACAAATATATCTTTAAACGAAGGATAAAAAACATTAAAATTGTATTTTTTGTATTTGTTTAAATTTCCCTGAAACAGGGAAAATTACTGGTTAAAAATGAAAATATTTTTCCTTCCTCATTCATCACCACCTGCTAGGATTATGTTTTGCAAACTTCTAATAATAATAAATAAGCTAAGACATTTATATAATGCATTGATAATTTTCATATATTTTTATCTTATTTAATCATATCAACAGTTCTGTAAGTTAGATGTTATGATCCCCTTATCAAAGAAATTTTTGTTCTAGCCATAGGTCTTTCAGCAAAAAACAGAAGTAGGTTTTGAAGGCATTATTGTCCAGCATATGCTATCTCTCCAGTATTATATAACGCTTCTCAATCGGCTTTGAAGCATCCTCAGGATGACTGATGAGAATTATTTAAACTTTCAAACCTTTTGAAATAGAAATGAAAATGCAATCGCCCTTAGTTTCTGAGTGAAGAAAGTGAAGTAGTAAATTTCAATGGATTTACAGTTAAGAAGCATTGATAGCCTCACAAACTTACGTGATCTTTTAAAAATATCTATAATAATTATAACAATAGTAAATTTTCATTAATAATATATTAACATAAAATATTTTATTGTACTTTGGAGATTGCAAGTTGCCCTTACATACATTATCTTATCTGATTTTCATTTTGAGAAGTTGCCAGCATGAGCACTTATACTTTTCATTTGACAGACGAATAAACAAACAGAAGGTGAAGTAGAGACATATATCCAGTTACTATGGCAGAGTTAAGATGGAACCATGATGCTTCCTAAACCTCTGAAATAACTAATGCTTGAATATCTAGAATGTAAAACAGCCAACTTCTTTAAGACATGGAGCAGATCAAAGACAGGGGCAGGGTTTATCCTTTTATCTGTTTATTCCCAGTGCTTAATGTAATATCCAGCAGGTGCCTAATATTTGTTGATGACTAATAAGTGATTGGGCAGTGAACAATGATAAAAATGAATAAAGGCATGCTCCACTTTTTCTTTTAACTAGATATAAAACAACGATTCTATGATACCCAGCAGGAGGGTAAGCTAAAAGTCAGCAATCCAAAGTCTGTTCATAATTAGTAGATCTTAGCTGGTAGCAAGTCAGGTGCATAAAACACACACACACACGCACGCATGCTTGCACATGCAAACACACAGCCACGTAATCAGGTTACTTTACACCAAATCCTATTGTGATCAAATTCTCCAGTAAGGGTTCACTGTACATTCCTGATAATTTACCTCCCTATGAAGTACTGAAGCTTTCCTTTCTTCTTCCAGCATCGTGACTCTGCTCTCTATCACCTGCATTATGACTCTCCAACACCCAAGTCATGTCACTTTAAAAACAGCGGAGGAACTCGAAGCTAAGAGATCTGGGTAGTAACAAAAACTCCTACTTAATAGTGTATGACTTTGAAAATCTCAGTTATGCCATCTGAATGTTAGTTTCCTCACCTGGAAAATGGTCCTTAATATCTATGTTGAAGGATTGTTTTAAAGAATCAAGACAACATTTTAAAATCACCCAGCACGGTGTATACCTAGAGTAGGAGCTCAGGAAATACTGGTTCTTAATACGCTACAACTCTTCGAATAGGCTTTTTTCAGCGGAAAACAATAGCCAGCCTTTCTTCCCAGAAACATTTGGAAACAGAATCACCCAGTGCCCACACTAAGGAGAGCCAACATCCTGCTGAAGAGAGGCCAGAGCTGGGAGTCACTCGGAAGCTGTACCGGAAAGGATGCCCGCTTGATGTCGTGACATCGTGCACCAAAAAAGTGAAGCCCCATGGTCCTGCTGACCGAGAGCCACCGTCAGCATCAGTTTGAGCACATTTCTGAGGCAGAATATGAACAGATGGTGGTATTTCTCAATTACAATCCCACGGCCATGAAATGTGGCATATTCTGGCACCGTTTTCACCCTGAAGAAAAGTGACGTTTAAGGAAATGAAATACCAGCTGTATGAATCCCAACCAAGAGATGAAAGAGAGAGAGAAAGGAGAGAGAGTGCTCGCCGTGGAGAATCACCGTACTCCCCTCCGCAGAGCACAGCCGGCGCAGATTAAAGACTAAACGCTTGGGTGTTGGACAGTCAAAATGCAGGTGATAGAGAGCAGAGTCAGCATGCTGGAAGAAGAAAGGAAAGCTTCAGTGCTTCATACAGATCAATCCTTTCCAAGGAGGAGGCTAATATAGAAAAGCATTTCAGGTTCATAATTAGAATAAATCTGCCTTCCATGCTAGGATTAACATAGAAAATGCGATTCAAAAAATAATTATTATAGGGCTTCCCTGGTGATGCAGTGGTTGGGAGTCCGCCTGCCGATGCAGGGGACACGGGTTCGTGCCCCGGCCCGGGAAGATCCCACGTGCCGCGGAGCGGCTGGGCCCGTGAGCCATGGCCGCTGAGCCTGCGCGTCCGGAGCCTGTGCTCTGCAACGGGAGAGGCCACAACAGTGAGAGGCCCGCGTACCGCAAAAAGTAATAATAATAATATAATATTATTAAACATTATTATTATTAATGTACTATTATTAAAATAATAATTATTATTATAAACATTCAGAAAGATAGGGAGGAGGAAGAAGTGAGGACAAAATTGTATTCCTAATAAGTGACAAAAATTAAGCTAAGTGTTTTACTAATAGTTGCCCATTTAATCTTCATCAGGTAAGTATTTTATCATCAATAACTATGCTTTTCTTAACTTATAAAGAGGCTCAGAAAGGTGTATCACCTCCACCAAGGTTACACTGCTTAACTCCAGGTTTCTGGTATTTCAATTGTGGTTCTCAAACTTGAGCATGTATCAGAATCACCTGGAGGGCCTGTTGAAACACAGACTGCTGGGCCCCATCCCCAGAGATTCTGGCTCAGTAGGTCTGGAGTGGGGCCCAAGAGCTTACGTTTCTCACCTTTTCCTAGGTGACGCTGCCGCTGGTTCAAGGACCACAGTTTGAGAACCACTGTGCGATGCTGTAAAAGGCTAAGGTTCTTTATTTAGTCGTAGGCTCTAGTTTTACCCCAGATTCAACTAGTCAACAAAGGAACAGGCTGGAATCATGACTGAATGATTAATCTCAGGGAAAAAAAATCTGCTAGAGGTTGTTGGCAGGTCTCATGCATGCACTGTGAAGTATGTTAAACAGCTTGCAGTAAAATGTATGCACAGATCTTTATGGCTCAGTAAATACTCTGAGAAGGCAAAGGAGGAGGTATCCGAAGATCAGATGAAAAAGGGAAATTAGAGGCAGAGAAATTCGAGACAAGGAATGGGAGGTGGGGAGGAGGAAACTGAGCACCTCACAGAGGTGTCAGAGGGAGACAGGATGCAGGTGTTACCACACAGTCAAGGAGCCAGTGAAGGCTCGGGGAAGTGCCAGGAGTAAAGCAGGACAGGCTGGATTTTGGAATCAGATTCAAAATCAGTCGAAAGAATCAGCTACGTCTCCTGTTGGGTCAAGTAGCTGTATTTCTATTCTGGAGCTAAAAATGGCCTGGCCTGGCAGAAACTGTGGGTATTTACCTAACATCTAGCCCCTTCCTTTGTCTTGCTACCAGATCCCTGATTCTTTTCAGGTGGGGCTGCACCCAGCCTCCAGGCATACATCAGGATTTGTCTAAGCAGCCATCGTTCATGGGATAAAAATGTAGCTGAGTTCAAGCCCAAGTGACATAAAACGTTTACTAGGTGACTTCCAGAAATTATTTTCCCTTGTGATAAAAGAGATAGATACACAAGGAAAAGATGTTGTTCCGGCTTTAGACTCTGTGTGTGAGGGTCAGATGCTCAGATTTACAACAACCACCTTGCAGACCTGAGGGGAATATGGCAGTCCCAAGGTGGAAAGGCAGTTGGGTTCTTGAACTGCAACCCAGACTTCATGTTAAATAGGATTATTCATGGCTCTGTGTGTGTGTGTGTTTTAATGGTTAAGAAACTAACTGATACAACTGGGAAATTAGATGAGATTTTTAATAGGACTTAGCAAAACTATGGCCAGGTCTTTCAATAAGTGCAGTGTTTAGGTAGCAAAGGCAGACACGTTTTTCTCACAGAATATTTGAGTACACAATAAGCTTTCTAAATTGTTACTCTTACCATACAAGTCCCCTAGTTAAACCCTTTCATGAAGCTACTTTATATATAGGGTCCTTCACATTCTTTCCTATGTCTCCAGTCTATTCCCTTACCACTAGGTGCCCCCTCCTTTATGTTTTAGTCATTCCAAATATCTTGTTTTTGGAGGTTACCAAGCTATTATACAACTCAATGCCTTGTGATTCTGTGCCCTCTTCCTTTCCTGTATTGTGTCATCCTTCCCTTCACGTGCACATCCTCACCTGGATAACTTCTACGAATCACTCAAGACTCAGGTCAAGTAACACTTCCTCCAGGAAGCCTTCCCTAACGTTTCTCATGCTGGCTTCGGGGCCCTTCCCTGTGTTCCCACCATATGTCCGCTTTACCTTTCATTGAATTCAGCCATCACACTGTATTGAGATAATCAGGTAATAGGTACATCTCTCCAATTAGATCACAAGATCGCTAAGGGAAGGAGCTGTGTTTTCATTTTATATTTTTGTATCTAGTACCTAGACACATAATTGGCCCTCACTGCAATTTTTGACTAGAAATAAACTCAATTAAAATTATAAACACCTATCTATGAAACTATATTCTGCTTCTAGTAACTCCCAATAACAGACACCTTTCAAGCAATAAAAACAATGAAAACCCACTACATACACTACCATAATTGTTACATTCCAGGCTGTCACTAACAAATGAATGATCTCCACAAGCAGAAGGAAACTATGAGTTTGATTTAAGCTGTTTCCACTGAGAGTGGAAATCTTTTACCCTTCCAAAGTACACGTTAATGAGAAGAATATCAGCTGTTACTATAATGTGTATTGTCATTCGCAAAGCACTTCGTAAGTGCTTTGTATTATATAATCTTCACACAAACCCTGGGAGATAGGTATCATCATTTTCTTCCAGCAGATATAAAAGCTCAGGACCCCTTTACAGTCTTAAAAATTATTGAGGACCCCTAAAATGTTATTGGGTATGGGTTAGATCTATCAACATGTCTATCATAATTACTAATGATAATTACTGTATTAGAAACTAAAAATTGAGAAAAAATTTAAGTTATTTTTGGTCATTTAAAATCATCATAAATGCATTTTATGTTAACATATTGTTTTAAGGGAAATTAGCGTTTTACAAAACAAAAGTGTAGTAAAAAGACTAACATGTTTTGCATTTGGGTAAATCTCTTTCATTCCTGGCTTAATAGAAGACAGCTGGATTCTTACATTGGTTTCATTCAATCTTTGCAATATCACATGTCTTGTAGACTCTGGGAAACTCCACTGTACACTCATGAAAGATGGATGGTGAAATGTCAAATAATGTCAGTGTTACTGTGGGTATAGTTTTGGCTATACTTGTGTATCCTCAAGGGAACCCAGAACCATACTTAGAGGACTGATGGATCAGTCTGAGAGAGACTAAGTGACTTGATGGAGATCAAGCAACCAATCTGTTCATAACCCGGGATTTGAGCCTGAGCCATTTAATATGAAGCCAGCACAGAACCGCATGGTAGAGACTGAATCCAACGGGCCACAGGCCTTGAATTATTGTGTTCAGTGAAGTATGTGCAGATGTCTGAGATGATGATTACATAATTACTAACCAATAACTAACCTAGGACAAATCACACGGCTTTGCTGCTTTACCAGTTCATCAGCTAAGATGATAACATGGCATGAGGATCACCAGGGTCAGTCAGCTGTGAAATGGCTGTATCTCACAGGCACAGTTAGGCAGAGGTCAAGGCTGCTGTTAATTGTGAAGTTGAGGACTTTGGTGGACTGTTTCTGGAAAACTAGAGCTTAGTCCATTTCTGGAAAACTAGAGCTTATAATGAGACTGAGAAAGGTTCCTAGAATCCAAATATGGTTGAAATCCAAGAAATCCCACACGCACCAATTATGCAGATATCTTAATTGCGTTTGTTGCAAAATCAAGGAGAAGATCCCAAAACAATAAGAATTTAAATATGAGAAGAAATCTCTAAAACACTCCCCAGGGCATTATGCTGACATGTGTGCAATGCTTCTGATGAAGCAGGAAACCCCACATTCATTCTAAGTTTGAAAGCTGATCTGGGAAATGGAAGCATCACTAAGACAGACAAGTGGGGAGCAAAAAGCTTACGTGAGGATATGTGGTTTATGTTCATATTTACTTAGATATGATCTTAAGTCAAAAATATAAATCAAGTGGGCTGACTAAAAGAATTAATATCCATTATTTCAATAAATATTTGAGTGACAAATACATTCAGGAACAGGGACATTCCCTGTGGATTTTAGGATAAGACAAGATCCCTCTAGGCAAGACTGACAGCTACAGTATGGTGAGACAATTTTGATGGGATTAAATACACATAAGTAGCAGCTAACTGTAGCTGGGTGGGAAAGACATAAGGAATAATGGCTTGCTTTTGGAAAGAGGAAAGCCTCTATTAATCCCTGAAAGATGAATAGGAATTACCTAAATAAAGAAAAAGATGGACATTTAAAAAACCCATATATGTCAAGACAAGTACTAAGTGTTCAAATTAATGTTATCTCATTAAACTTTAATAATGTAAGTTTGATATTATTTTCCCCATCTTATAGATGGCAAAAAAATGTGGTTTATAGAATTTAAGAGCATTGCCCAAGGTCATGCACTTCGTAAATGGCACAGTTACTCTGCGGCACACGGGCCTTTCACTGCTCTGGCCTTTCCGGTTGCGGAGCACAGGCTCCGGACGCGCAGGCTCAGCGGCCATGGCTCACAGGCCCGACCGCCCTGCGGCATGTGGGATCTTCCCGGTCCGGGGCACAGACCCGCGTCCCTTGCATCGGCAGGCAGACTCTCAACCACTGTGCCACCAGAGAAAGCCGGCACAGTTACTCTTTGAACATAATCTATTTGAGTTCTAGGCACTTTTCACTGTAGTACAGCAGGATGGCATGGCATGGACACAAAGATATGAAGATGCACAGCATATTCATTGCAATGAAGTGTATTCAGAGTATGTATTCAGAGACAACTGTACATGGAGAAGTGGTAGAAGACACAACTAAAGAGGTTTGTTGGACTAGATCCCAGAAGTGATGGAAACTTTCTCCTGTAGGAATGTGGGAGCTCAAATTCACATTTTCAAAAGGTCTTTCATGCAAAACGTTTTTAGAATACTTGTTTTAAAAGGAAGAGGGGGATAGTTATCTACTATTTGTTGTTTATTTGAAAATAGAGTTGAATGCTAATAAATGTCCAGAGATTTCAAAAGTAAATATCAGGGTTGTAAACACAGTAAAAGATTATTCCAATGCTCTGTTTATGTTTCAAGAACACCAAAGGGAAAACTGTTCTTATGGTCCAACACCCTGGTTTATATACCCATATCTCATGTGGTCATGATTATGGTTGGAATGGAAATATAAAAAGTTTAAAGAGACTCCACTCCCAGCATTTTTTCAGAGCTTTCCCTTTAAGATGAGCTCTGTAGGGAGGGGTTCGTGCTAATTTGGGGATGCAGTTAAGATCAGTTGTTCCAAAGGCAAATCCACTACAGAATGTGCTAACACTAACCAAAGCCCTTCACGTTGCCATGCTTAAGCTTATAAACCTGGCCCATACCTGCTGTAATTCTTACCAAACCAAACTTGGGTCTGCTTCCTCACGGGCAGTAAAACTAAGCTACTGACACTGGGCTGTGATGATGGAAAGTGTGGCATTTACTGCAGGCTGTAAGCAAGGAGGCCAGGGCAGCTGGTGCTTAAAAGACCTGAACTTCCTGAAGGCTTTCAGGGAAAGGTTTTTAAAGACAGGGTGAGGGAGGGGGTTTGTGCAGTGTGTGATCAGCTCGTGGACATTCTTCTGATTGGTTGGCGGTGAGGTCATCAGGAATCAACATCATCAACCTTCTGGTTCCACCCGGTCTACGTACCTGTGGGCAGCACACAGTTCACTTCTTCCACCTGGTGGGAGTTTCAGTATCTGCAAAACAGCTCAAAGGACATGGTTCCGAATGTGATCTATAGCCCTTGAGGAGGAACTGAAGGTCCTTGACTTTGTTTGATGGCTAAAGTATTATTATTTTGTCTTGCTTGACTGTTTTCCTTTCTTTCTGCATTTTCTCACCTCTCTGATTAAATTTATTCTTTGACTAAAGTTTTTCTACAGACAAAAGGCAGGTGGAGGATTTCGGGGGCAGTTCTGTTCCTCATAGGGTCCTGCTCAGTTACATAACCTCTTTAGGAGAGCAAAGCCACAGTGGCAAAAGGGGATCAGAACTCGAGAAACTGGTGCAGTCTTCATAGGAGGAATAAACCAAAGCAGGTTAATAACAAGAAATGGGGTTCATCCACGCTGTGAATTTTGGGTACAAAATTGTAAGCAAAGAGGAAATATTCAAAGATCAAAGAAGCCAATATTTGGTGTTGTTAAAATGGACACACAGGCTAGTGTAAAGGAAGCCGATATTGAACAAGAAAAAATGGATAAAAGTGTGTGGAAATTTTATGAGATATAATCCTAATGTACTTGTATGAGATACCCTGAGTAAGGCTGATCTCTAGCGTTCTGTACTTTGCTATCCTTTAGGCGGATTCTGAATGGAAAGGGCAAAGCTGTATATCACCCTGGATTTAAAGGAGACCAATCCCACATGCTGAGCATTAATTTGGCTGCAGTCAGTTTTATATAGAAAGCTGACCAGGCTACAGAAATCTTCACAATGCCAGAACTGGGTTATTTTCTCACCCTTTAACCTCATATGAATTATTTACTTATGAAAAGAAAATTCCCTCAGTTATGTAAGAGAACGAAGAAACAACACCCTGATAGCAACAGGAAGCACCCAGGTCTTGGTTTCAATACTGTTCTCTAATAAAAAGTTAGAACTCCATAGAGAAATGTCTGATTCTAGGGCTGGGGGAGGAAATACACAAGATGAGCCTTGTAACTACCTTGTAAGTACCAGAAAATAAGCCCTAAAAAATAAAGAAAACCCACCTTGATGATTGATGGGACTATATCTAAGGGACACAAAAGCCAACAGAAAGAGATCCCCGTCTGCAACACTGGAAGAATCTGAGGAGAAATATCGGTAAAGTCGTACTGGATTATACAAAACATGAAATATACATGGAAGATTCTGGGAGGATGGCTGAGCACCAGGAACCTGTCTCCCCACTTAGACAACAATTGCACTGGTACAATCTGATGTAACTCTTTAGGAACCCTCAGGTCTATTGAAGGTTTGCAACTTGCAGGGGAAGGCTTAGGTGGTAAATCGTGGTTAATTTTTGTCCGTTTCAGTTCTTAGCATTGTAGCGTCACCCATCCCCCACCCTCAGCCCCAAGGCAGGCCTAAAAGTATAAAACTCTTAGAAAGAAACATAAGGCAAACTTCACAACATTAGATTTGACAATGATTTCTTGGATATGACACCAAAGGCACAGGTAACAAAGGAAAAAAATAGACAAACTGGACTTTATGAAAATACAGTTTTGTGCGTCAAAAGACACTATCAACAGAGTAAAAAGTCAACCCACAGAGTGAAAGAAAATGTATGTAAATCACATATCTGATAAAGGATTAATATCCAGAATACTGAGAGAACTCCTACAACTCAACGAGGACAGAAACAACCGAATTAAAAATGGGCAAGGGACTAGAATATACATTTCTTCAGAGGGATACCAATGGCCAATAAGGAAACGAAAAGATACTCAACGTGTACATGTTCATAGCAGCATTATTCACAATAGCTAGAACGAGGAGATAAACCAAGTGCCCATGGCTGTATGAATGGCTAAGCAAAATTTGGTGTATAAATATAACAGAATATTATTCAGCCCTAAAAAGGAAATTCTGACATATGGTACAACATGAATGAACCTTGAGCACCTTATGCTAAGTGGAATTAGCCAGTCACAAAAACACAAATGCTATATGACTCCATTTATATGAGGTACGTAGAGTAGTCAAAACCATAGAGACAGAAAGCAGAATTGTGCTTGCCAAGGGCTGGTGGTTAGTGTGGGTGTAGAGGGAAGGGGAGGGGTGTTATGTTTAATGGGTATAGCGTTAGTTTTACTAAATTAAAGAGTTCTGAAGATGGATGTTGGTTATGGCTGCACCACATTACAAATGTATTTCATACCACTGAACTGTACACTGAAAAATAGTTAAGATGGGGGCTTCCCTGGTGGCGCAGTGGTTGAGAGTCCGCCTGCCGATGCAGGGGACATGGGTTCGTGCCCCGGTCAGGGAAGATCCCACATGCCACAGAGCGGCTGGGCCCGTGAGCCATGGCCGCTGAGCCTGCACGTCCAGAGCCTGTGCTCCGCAGGGGGAGAAGCTGCAGCAGTGAGAGGCCCACGCACTGCCAAAAAAAAAAACAATAAACAAAAAATAGTTAAGATGGGAAATTCTACGTGTATTTTGCCACAACAAAAAAAGTAAAAATAGATAAACATATGTGAGTTTATACTGATAAAAATAAAATATAATAAATAAACAAACAAACAAATAAATGAAGGAAAGAGATAAATCTCCCATGCAGAATGGAGCCTCTGCTCCGCAACAGGGAGAGGCTGCAGCAGTGAGAGGCCCGCGCACCGCAAAAAAAAAAAAAACAATAAACAAAAAAACAAAAAATAGTTAAGATGGGAAATTCTACGTGTATTTTGCCACAACAAAAAAAGTAAAAATAGATAAACATATGTGAGTTTATACTGATAAAAATAAAATATAATAAATAAACAAACAAACAAATAAATGAAGGAAAGAGATAAATCTCCCATGCAGAAGAATTCCAAGTAATTTGTGCAGACACTATGCCCTCAAGGACGAGGAGTATAACTTCCACTCCTTAAGTGTGAATTGGGTACAGTTACTTCCTCTACGTGAGCACAGTATGGAAATGGTGGGGG
>NW_020172455.1:76999-146689 GCF_003031525.2 Neophocaena asiaeorientalis asiaeorientalis | reverse complement strand
AAAAAAAAAAAAACAATAAACAAAAAAACAAAAAATAGTTAAGATGGGAAATTCTACGTGTATTTTGCCACAATAAAAAAGTAAAAATAAATAGATAAACATACGTGAGTTTATACTGATAAAAATAAAATATAATAAATAAACAAACAAACAAATAAATGAAGGAAAGAGATAAATCTCCCATGCAGAAGAATTCCAAGTAATTTGTGCAGACACTATGCCCTCAAGGACGAGGAGTATAACTTCCACTCCTTAAGTGTGAATTGGGTACAGTTACTTCCTCTACGTGAGCACAGTATGGAAATGGTGGGGGAGGGCGAGATATTTTTACCACAGGAAGACCTAACAAGCACTACCTCAACCAGGTGACCAAGGTCATCATCAACAGTGATGCTCCATGTTGATAGTATATACCCTTGATATGATGTGATTAAAATAGCACTTAACCTCTGTGCTCTGTCTTCCAAAGACCCATAGCCTCAGTCAAACCATGAGGAAAAAAAAAATCAGAGAAATTCCAGTGAAACGATATTCTGCAAAATACCTGACTGGTACTGCTCAAAACGGTCAAGGTCTTCAAAAGCAAGGAAAATCTAAGAAAGTCACAAGGAAACATGACTGAGTGTAATGTTGGCATCTTGGACGAGATCCTGGAACAGAAACATGACACTAGGTAAAAAACAAGGTAATCTGAATAAAGTATGGGACTTAGTTAACAGTAATGAATTAATATCGGTTCATTAATGTCAACAACTGTACCATATGTGTATAAGATGTTAATTATTGAGGAAATTATCATCACTTTCTTTTGTAAATCTAAAACTGTCTCAAAAAATGTCTACTTCTAAAAAATAAAGTTTTCCCACTCACACAGGAAAACAATGTTTATTTTCCTTTTTCTGTTGACCTCAATTTTTGCCAGATGCAGATAGGCACTTGGTGGAGTTTATAGCTGTAAAGGAAGTACAGTAAGTTGGTAATCTCTTGCCAACTTAATTTTATAGACTGAATACTTCTCCTGCAAATAAAATTAATCTAAAACAGGTTACACATTTAATGTAGATTCAGGGTAAAGAACAAGAATATGAAGTTATAAAGAAATAGTCCCAAAAAAGTGAGAGGAAAAGGCAATACCCCAACTAACTCAGAGCTACCACTAGAGGAAAAGGAAACCTCCCGCATTTTCTTCCCAATTAATTTCTCCCCTATGTACCACTACCTATTGCAGCTTCAACAGGATATAGCCCCCTAAATCTTACCATCAAAAGCTAAAGGATAGAGTAGTTGATAATGGAGAAATTATCAAGTACTTTAAAAACTTCAGCCCCTCTACCAGCCCCCTACACTGAATGTGATTAGCTATATAATTTGTTCCAGTCTTCATTTGCTAGGGATGGGGTAAAAGGGACAAGAGGCATGGGGTTCCCTCAGCCTCTGTAATCCCTCCCATTCTTGGAAGGGACTCCTGATAGGAGAAGAGACGTAGTGTCTGCACCATAGCACATAAAGTCTAATTTAATCCTGAGTCTGGTCTTTCCACATCTTTATAAATACGAACCAATAACAACGATAACAAAACACTCAAGAAATATATAAAGAGAAACAGCAACTCAAAAGACAAGAGAAATCTGAGCTAAGAAAATATTATTATAAAATGCTAGACATTAAAAAGTTAAAACATTTAAGCAGATAGTGATTAAACTAATAGCTGTCAAGCCTGAAAGAGGGGGAGGGGGGAGAGAATGATGAAGAGGAGTTATTGAAAATAAGATTTGATTGCAAAATCAATAAAATCATAATAGTAACAGTACATATCAGAATGGACATTGCTGAAAACAAACTGTCATTTAGAAAACCAACTCAAAGTCCTAGAATATGAAAAAAAATGAAGGAAACTATGAGAGAGAAAATCAGAAGACATGGCTGGTAGATTTAAGGAAGTCATTATCCACATAATAGGACACTGTAAGAAGAGAACAGAATAGATGTAGTGAAAGCAATGTTTAAAGGAATAAAAGAAGGCAAATGACCTGAGCTGATGAAAAACTTGTCTTCACATTAAGGAAATCTTCATCTACACTTGTCGGAGGGAATGTTCCTGAATTCTAAGAATAAAGAAGGAAATCCTTCAAACAACTAAACATGAAAAATACGTACTTAAAAGAGTAGCTTTAGTTACTAAATAAGCAAAAGTAATTCAAAATAAAACAGGTTGAATAAACCAATAGTGATAAGAGCAAAAGTTAAGATATTAAAAGGCAAAACATGTAGATGAGAGGGTTAAATTAGAGACGGCTCTTTAAAGAGATCATTAAAAGAGAGAGACCACTTATAAGCCTGAACAATTAAAAAGTGCTTATATACAATAAGACTGAGAAGAAAATACAACCCAGATACAAAGGACTTTCTTTAAATAGGGAATGTTATATACAGTTCCATGACAATAAAATAAATATCTAAATGAATTTGATAACTTGCCAGGAAAATATAAGAAAATTGAATTCAATAGAATGTTAAAAAATAAACTTGTTGGACAAATAAGCAAAGGAGAAATTGAAAGCCAGAAAAATAAAAATGTCAGACAGTAAATACACAAATACTTAAGTGCTGTTCACTCATGGCGAAATCAAGAGGGGAAAGGTTTGCACTTCCCACTTTGTAAATTTATATATTTTTAAAAAACAATTTTCTCTTTATATGCTTTATTTTATACTTAAAGAAGTAAAAAGAGAGAAGATAGTACAAAATTATTATTATTCATTACAAGCTAAGAACTGGGTTTATTTCCCAGTTCATATATATCTATATATTTTTAAACCTTTTTTTTTTAATTGAAGTATAGTTGATTTACAATGCTGTGCTAGTTTCAGGTGTTCAGAAAAGTGATTCAGTTATATATATTCTTATATATATATATATATTATATTATACATATATATTATATATATATATTCTTTTTCCATTATTGGTTATTTCAAGATATTGAATATAGTTCCCTGTGTTATACAGTAGGTCCTTGTTGTTTATCTATTTTATATATAGTAGTGCATATATATTAATCCTAAACTCCTAATATATCTCTCCCACTCCACCCCATTATCCCCTTTGATAACCATAAGTTCATTCTCTAAGTCTGTGAGTCTATTTCTGTTTTGTAAACAGTCTATTTTCTGTTTTGTATCATTTTTTTTAGATTCCACATATAAGTGATATCATGTGATATTTGACTTTGCCTTACTTCACTTAATATAATAATCTCAATCCATCCATGTTACTGAAAATGGTGTTATTTCATTATTTTCTATGGCTGACTTGTATTCCATTGTGTATGTATATCACATCTTCTTTATCCATTCATATGTTGATGGACATTTAGGTTGCTTCCATATCTTGGCTACTGTAAAAGTGCTGCTGTGAAAATTGGGGTGCATGAATCTTTTCGATTAGTTTTCTCCAGATATATGCCCAGAGTGGGATTGCAGGATCATATGGTAGCTTTATTTTTAGTTTTTTAAAGAACCTCCATTCTGTTCTCCATAGTGGCTGTACCAATTTACATTCCCACCAACAGTGTAGGAAGGTTCCTTTTTCTCCACACCCTCTCCAGCATTTATTATTTGTAGACTTTAATGATGGCCATTCTGACTGGTGTGAGGTGATACCTCATTGTTGCTATTTCCATTTTGAAAATCGTCTTGGATTTGTTTTTGTAGGTCTTTTTTTCTCCTTTCTTCTCTTGTTCTCTTGTGATTTGATGACTATCTTTAGTGTTATGTTTGGATTCCATTTTCTTTTTTGTGTGTATATGTATTATATTTTTTTTGTGGTTACCATGAGGTTTTTGTACAGTGGTCTATATATATATGTGCTTGTTTTAAGTTGCTGATCTCTTAATTTCAAGTGCATTTTAGATACCCCGTATTTATACTTTCCTCCCCTCATGATTACTGCTTTTGATATTATATTTTACATCTAATTGTTTTGTGTATTCTTTATATATTTATTTAGCAAATGAGTTAATATTTAACATGTGAATATAAGTTAATATAAAACATATTAAAAGTTTACATGTGTTTATACACATAATTATATAATGGGTGGTTTTAATATATAAATATAATTAAAGTTCATATTATATTTACTTTCAGTACATCTGCCCATGGAATTCCTTCTCAGGACCAGCTATGTATGTTTATTGCAGTGTGAATAAAAATACAAAAGCCCTTGTTAAAAAAATTATTACAAATTTAAAG
The DNA here is from genome assembly GCF_003031525.2 of Neophocaena asiaeorientalis asiaeorientalis. Classification (NCBI taxonomy): domain Eukaryota; kingdom Metazoa; phylum Chordata; class Mammalia; order Artiodactyla; family Phocoenidae; genus Neophocaena; species Neophocaena asiaeorientalis. The sequence goes on along the minus strand of NW_020172455.1, from coordinate 142,436 downwards.
ACAGCAGAGCATTAAACCAAAAGTGGGAGCCTTTTGAGCATGGAGCCCTATGTGACTGTGCAGGTCACACACCCATGAAAGCATCTCTATTCCTACTGATCCTACTTCAAGGCTCATTTCAAATTCTACTTCTTCTAGGAACTCTCCCTGTTACCTTAGTTGAAATAAATCTCTCCCTCCTGTGGTGCCCATAAAATAGCCCATTCTGTTTTGAGTTATGTATAGCTGAGTACGAGTGCTATCTACACCCTCTGTATTAGAGCTCTTTGAGGTTGAAGATTTCATCTGAGACACCTGAGTATCCATGTGGCACTTAACATAATGGCTTACACATAACAGGGACTGAAAACCGTTGATCAGTTTTGAATAAGCAAATCTATAGATACAGAATGCAGATTAGTGATTGCCTTGAGAGGGAGTGATTTCGGGAGGAAGATGAAAATGTTATGAAATCAATTTTGGTGATGGTTGCATCTGAATATATCAATACTAAAAATCCATTGAATTATAAACTTTAAGTAGGTGAATTGTATGGTATGTAAATTATATCTCAATAAAGCTGTTATTAAAAAAGAGAGAACCTCTTTACAACAGACAAATGTCTGAGAAATAGATGTATAAATATAGTAATAAATCAGAATTGAAAAAATGTAACAGTAAAGATATAACCTTCAGAAAAACTATTTGAACAATTACCCCATAAGTTTTCCTTTGCAGATAATAAAGATAAACCGTAATGTGCAATGCCACTGCAAAAGAAAAATTTAAAAACCTAGTATCAAAATTCATTTGCTGAATTTAAGTAAACATTTGGAGTCAAAAGACTAACACTTAAACTCCAACTTCCCCATTTGCTAATATACAATTTTAAGTAATTGATTTAAGCTCATTCTGTTGCAAAATTTTCATCTGCAGCTTTATAGGACTGGCACTTAATATATTTATAAGTAAAGGGAAAAAGATTAAGTGCAAGAAAGTATTTTAAAAACTGAAAAATGATTTTCAAATGCCCATGATATCTCTGATGGTTATTTCAAAGGAATTTTCAATCACAAAATTCTCCAGCATCTTTCTGCAAGAGTGTATCACAAGTTATTTGTTTAAAAATAAAGTTTCAGCTAACATTAGCAAAGAGATTTTTCCTATGACAGTTTTTACCAGAAACATATGTAACTGTGTATTATTGAGTTCTTAATTGTAGATAGCAAAATTCCCTCTATCCATTTCAAATGAAATAACAAAGAGTATTAATCATTACATTTCCAGGAGGGCCAGGGAAGTAGGCTTGTATGCTACATAATCACCATAATGTAGGCAGAAACAATATATTCAGAGAAATGTCAATCATACCCCAGGACTGTTTAGCAGACACATCATTTTTTTTTGACAGTAAAACAACTCTTTATTTTTATTATTTTTAACATCTTTATTGGAGTATAATTGCTTTACAATTGTGTGTTAGTTTCTGCTTTATAACAAAGTGAATCAGCTATACATATACATATACTCCATATCTCTTCCCTCTTACGTCTCCCTCCCACCCCTCTAGGTGGTCACAAAGCACCGAGCTGATCTCCCTGTGCTATGCGGCTGCTTCCCACTAGCTATCTATTTTACATCTGGTAGTGTATATATAAGTCCATGCCACTATCACTTCATCCTGGCTTACCCTTCCCCCTCCCCATGTCCTCAAGTCCATTCTCCATGTCTGTGTCTTTATTCCTGTCCTGCCCCTAGGTTCTTCAGAACCATTTTTTTTTTTTAGATTTCATATATATACAGATACATCATTTTTGCCATAACCTCTTTTTGGCACCAAGGATGCTAGGGCCTGGACCACAGAAGCTGTGGTCAGCTGGAGTACTGCTGTCATCTTACATGGCTCAATTATTTCTACCTCCATGATTTCTGTAGGTATAGCTCCTTGAGAAAACCACAGTCATAAATATAAGCTTAGCTGCAAGAGAGTCTAGAAAATGTAGATTTTAGCTTTCCAGCATGTCCAGTATAGGCAAGCTATCAAGAAAAAGTTTGGAGTGGGAGCTAATTTATAGTATTTACAAATGAAAAGTGAGCAAATGTGACAATGACAAACATAGAGACTGGGTTTCCTCTAACCCTTTTGCTCCTTCACCCTCCCGAGACTGAGAGAATAGTTTTAGCATTTTAACTCTGGAAACACATCTTTCTTTTTTCCCCATGCACTGGCCATTCCTATTTACATTGATTGCATGCCTGGAATAATAGTCATCAACTGAAAGTGAGAACAGTCCACAACTATCTAAGGTTTCAGGTCACCTCTGAGAGAAGCTGTCTGAGGGGAATATGCTGGCAGAATTGTACAATGTGCTCCCTGAATGCCCAAAGCAAAATCTTTATGCATGTGAATTCCAATCAAAGTGTAAGTTATTAAAGAGGAGGAACCAAATAAATATAAGGTACGACATTAGGGAATGATGAAAAGAGAACAGCACTTGGCCTGTGCTGAGACTGAGAGACAGCTGGCAAGAAGCAAAAGCACGAGAGCTGGGGCTTCCCTGGTGGCGCAGTGGTTGAGAGTCCGCCTGCCGATGCAGAGGACACGGGTTTCTGCCCCGGTCCGGAAAGATCCCACGTGCCGCGGAGCGGCTGGGCCCGTGAGCCATGGCCGCTGAGCCTGCGCATCCGGAGCCTGTGCTCCGCAACGGGAGAGGCCACAACAGTGAGAGGCCCGCATACCGCAAAAAAAAAAAAGCACGAGAGCTAGACAGAGCCCTGCGAGTCACTGAGCATGGACTTTGGGCAATCATAGCACTTCAAGGAGCTTTTAGATCCTTATTTACGAAATAAAGCTATATCTCTCCTGTCTTAGTCATCTAGATTAAAGGAAAGTAAATGGAAGTGACATTTATTGAGGTCATTTTGTGCAAGGGGCTGAGATACATGCACAATTATAAGAAAAGAAAATTGGTTCAAAATCCAAATCATTTCAAGTAGATCTTACTTCAAAATGAGTTCATAGGGTATTCAAGGAGTCAGAAAATTATATAAATTAATACAATAGTCATTTTCATAAAAAATTAGAAATAATTTAGAAATTTCTGATTTACATGACATTTATTATAACATTAACATAAACATCAATCTATACTAAAATCTCTAGTTGATATAAAATGGGATATCTTCTAGTATATGTTCACCAAGGATTTAGCAAAAAAGTTTATCAGTGTTGACAAATAATAACAACAGCAACAAGCAAGTCTCTCCTGACACATTCTAAATTCCTCCTCTTCCACTTTGCAAACCCAAGGAAATTCTTCAAAATATACACCATATTTCTCTTGCCCCATATTGGTATATGCCAAAATTCCAATTCATGAGTGTATTCATTAGACAAAACTTTATTTTATGACTCCTATGTGCTAGAGACTGGGACAGGCCCTGGTAAAACATCAGTGAACATCAGAGATATGGTCCCTGTTCTAATGGGGTTTATACTCCAGCAGACAGGAGAGGCAGTGGTCAAGTTGTTGGGTTTTTTTAAAACATCTTTATTGGAGTAAAATGCTTTACAATGGTGTGTTAGTTTCTGCTTTATAACAAAGTGAATCAGTTATACATATACATACGTTCCCATATCTCTTCCCTCTTGCGTCTCCCTCCCTCCCACCCTCCCTATCCCACCCCTCTAGGTGGTCACAAAGCCCCGAGCTGATCTCCCTGTGCTATGCGGCTGCTTCCCACTAGCTATCTATTTTACGTTTGGTAGCGTATATATGTCCATGCCTCTCTCTCACTTTGTCACAGCTTACCCTTCCCCCTCCCCATGTCTCAAGTCCATGCTCTAGTAGGTCTGTGTCTTTATTCCCGTCTTGCCCCTAGGGTCTTCATGACCATTTTTTTTTTTTTTTTTAGATTCCATATATATGTGTCAGCATACGGTATTTATTTGTTTTTCTCTTTCTGACTTGCTTCACTCTGTATGACAGACTCTAGGTCCATCCACCTCACTACAAATAACTCAATTTCATTTCTTTTTATGGCTGAGTAATATTTCGTTGTATATATGTGCCACATCTTCTCTATCCATTCATCTGTCGATGGACACTTAGGTTGCTTCCATGTCCTGGCTATTGTAAATAGAGCTGCAATGAGCATTGTGGTACATGACTCTGTTTGAATTATGGTTTTCTCAGGGTAGATGCCCAGTAGTGGGATTGCTGGGTCATATGGTAGTTCTATTTGTAGTTTTTTAAGGAGCCTCAAGTTTTAAACAGGCTTATTCTGTCTGCATAACCTCCGAACTACATTTAAAGTCAAGTGGGAGGAGATAGCAATGAACACGATCAATTATGTGATAATTGTTATAAGATGTAATCTTACAACTATGTAAACAAACTACTATTGGCCAATAAAATGAGGAAAACTAAATTCCAAATAAAGAGACTGGGACAAACTTATGGAAGAGGTGACAGTTTAACTGGCTCGTAAAGAGTAGGTTGAATCTTCATACAGAATTCTAGACACAGAGCGGATTCTTAATAAATGGATAAATGAATGAATAATGGGACAGACATTCTAGGAGCAAAACAGTGCAAACACAAAGAGCTGAGATAGGAATATACAGCCTACATTTGAATTTTTTTTTTTATTTTGTTAAGTGCCCCTCATGATACCCACTGTCAGCCAATATAGGAGAATTTTGAGAAGAAAATAAGACCAAGGCACTATTGGAAAATATACTTGAAGATAACAAGTAGGCTCTATCTTAACCTGGAGAGATTAGAGAAATATCATTCATAATTGAAGATTACACAAAGAAAAAATATTCTGTTTCCAAAGAGTGTGGAGCAGCTCACCTGTTTTTCACATATATAATTTGAATTATTGGAAAATTAAGTCACTATTTTCACTACCAATGACTTTGAACAAACTCAAGATCTAATTTCAGCAGTGTGTGGTAGGTAAAAAATTGATAGGAACCTCATACTTTCCTATGTCTCCTTGAAACCAATTCTAAATATATTTAGGAGGAATAAGCATGAGAAAATAATTTATAGTTACCTGCCTATCTCAGCTGTAGTAGGTGTGTCAAGTGAGAAAAATATAGAATCAATAAGAAGAGGTCAAATGTAAGGTAAAGAAATCCTGATGCTTATCCTCAAGTACACATCCTTTCACTCTTTCTTTCAAATCATGGTCACTTGGGCCCTTAAAAAGGAGATCACTAACTTGGAGAGGGAAGAATTTCATGCTGAGATACTAAATCCATTGTGCAAATCCAGATGAAGGACTCCCATGTGAACCGTATTATCCATGCACCTTATGGGAAGGAGAGGCCTGATTTCTTTGTAAAAAGAGATGTCCCTGCTTGGGAGGTAGATGTCTTATGAATTTAGAGACAAGTATCAAAATGTAATGTGTAATTCTACATGGCCTGCAACACTGTCACACTCATTTTCAGGGCAGAAAGGGCCATTCGAATTGGGTCTGGAGAGCAAGCCTCCATGGAGGACATGATGAAAGGTTGATGTTCAAGCTGTCTGCATGGGGTTTAACAGGGTTATCTCTTTGAAGCAAAACCATGGCCTCACATAACATCGAAGCTCTTTGCAAATGGAGTTTACCATTTTTCCAGAATTGGAGATGAATTATCATTATACCTCTTCTGTTGTTAAAAAGCCAGTGTTAGGGATGATAAAGTTTTTAGAGTCAGTCAGTGCATCAGATAAGATGTAGCCTGCTTTGACCAAGTGATTCCGCTACTTGTAAAAATCTGAAAATGAATAAAAGCTTCATGTTCAAAGGTGTTCATCACAGCCTTTTTGTAATCATGAAATATTTGCTAGCAACCAAAGCCAAAAAATATGAAAATGGTTAATGAAACTATGGCAAAGTTATTGTAGGAAGCTACTGTGTAGCTCATACTTCAGAATTTAGAGAACTGTCCAAGACATTATAGGCCAGGTACCCAGGGAGTAACAAAGATACTGGAGAGCACAAGCTCAAAGAAGGACAAGAGTTCCTTTGGTTAAGGTATTTGGGGCTTCCTACTGGGCCTTGAAAGTTGAGTTCTATTTATCAGTGGTAAAGTTCAGAGGGATGGAAATCTAGCCTATAACAAAATGCACAATGATCTTCTAGAATAGAAGGTGGAAAGAATACTTTCTTCCACAATTCCCTCCTTGAAAATCATTAATTTAAAAAAAGTGTAAAATGGAAAATGAATCTCCATGTAAAATGAAACTAGGATGAAATGGTAATCAACTCTTGTTGCCTCATTCAGATATTAAAACAAATAAACTAAAAAAAATTGGGGTAAACACTTATTCAATAAAGTATGCTAAGATCTGAGATGTAATGAGAAATATGGAAGACCTCTAATTTCATTTGGTTTATTTTGAAACAGTAAGTTCACAAATTAATAAATGAATTGTAACTGATGTCATAATAGGAACCAGTGTCATAGGAAGACAAAGGAATGGTTGAATTAGGAATGATTGTGGGGAGAGGGCAATATTTTGAATAAACTAATCCAGGAAATACTATCAGAGGAAGTGATATTTAGGCAGGAATTTGAGAATAAGAATGCAGAAGAGTTTTATGTAATTTACTTCTGACTTTTTGTGTGACTTAAATTCTCAGAATTTCAGAGAGAAAAGATAACTGTCTAAAGCAGTAAACAAATGGGTATGTTGGAGGTATGAAAGAAGGCTAATAAGATTGGAATTAGCAGGAATGAGTTACTGAGGATAAGGTGCAGTCCATGACTTTAAGGAACTCACAATCTGGATTCCCTGTCCCTCCAATGACCGTGAGTAGATAAGAATGCAAGAAAGAGTGCTCATCAAGTACTTCAAATGTTTTCTCATTTCTCACTGTGAACTCTCTGCAGGCAAGGACTGAGTCTTATCCTTATAAATGGCACATTATTTGTACCCAGTGAATAAATAAAAGAATCAGGATTAGATTTTGAAAGGAATTTTAGTATTTGTATGCTATTTTTAAACAGAATATTTGCTATTTTCTTTGTTTTATTTTTTTTCTAATCTGATTAGCTGTGATTTCAAGGAGATGACCTTATATTTGTGGTCTGGAATTGAATATTTCCAAATATGTTGAATCCATGTTATGTGAAAAGTAATGTCCTCTAAACAGAGACCTCAGATATCTTTCCCCCATTAGAAACCATGTGGAAACTGAAGCTTGGGAAATTTAGGTGAATTTCATAAAATCATATGAGGGATTTGCTAAGACTAGAAACCAGTTGTTCTACTGTTAAGCCATTGCCTGTTCTATAACATGACATACTCCTGCTAAGAGATCAGACTGTGGCTGAGTTTTAAGATGAGACACTATATTTCAGATTCGGGTTCCAAAAACAATGGAATCCACTAAGATATCATCAACTAGGATTTAGAAAAAAATAGAGAGTGCTAAAAGTCTGTTTTATTTATGCATACCCTAGGTATGATTTCTCCACCTGACTCCAGATGATTAATGATCAATAGAATGATACCAATGTAGGTAACAAAGGAATTCCCTACTATGTTAACATCTAGATTATGTCCAGTCCATAAATGCAACAGTTCCATTTACTGTTAACCTATGTTTGTGAGAAAATGTACCCTAACTTATGAAGTATTGACTTAAAAATAAGTTTCAGAAGTAAGACCCAAATATATTAATTTGTTTGACAAACACTATGTGAAAGTTATCTTGGAAAGATTGGCATCCTGATTATTTTTTTTTGACTTGTGCCAGATACTTTATTAAATTTAATTATTAATTTTCATGGTTTTTCTTTAAATTGTGTTGAATTTTCTACAAACACAATCATGTCATCTGTGAATATCCATTGTTCCATTTTTTCCTTTTTCAATCCTTGTAAATTATACTTCCTTTTCTTGACTTATTGCAATGGTTATGACCTTTGGTAGAATGTTGAATAGAAATGGTTATAGAAATGATGATTATCTCTTTGCCAGTCTGTGGAAGAAAACATTCACCGTTTTACCAAGATTATGTCCAGTCCATAAATGCAACAGTTCCATTTTACCAATAAGTCTAATGTTAACTGTATACTTTTTGTAGATACTCTATTAGAATAAAAATAATCCCTTCTATTCCTAGTTTACTAAGGGTTTTTATCATGGTGGATGTTGAATTTCATTTAATGCTTTCTCTGTAGCCATTGATTAATCATATGATTTCTCTTTCTTTCTTTTTTTGTTTATATAGTGTATTACATTGATTTCCAAGTTTTAAGCTAACCTTGCATATCTATAATATTGGCTTTGGTGTATTGTTATTGCTGTATACTACTGGATTTTGTTTGCTAATGTATAGTGTAGGATTGTTTTACATCTGTTTTTTTTTGTTGTTGTTGTTGTTTTTTTTTGCGGTATGTGGGCCTCTCACTGCTGTGGCCTCTCCCGTGCGGAGCACAGGCTCTGGACGCGCAGGCTCAGCGGCCATGGCTCACGGGCCCAGCTGCTCCGCGGCATGTGGGATCTTCCCGGACCGGGGCACGAACTCGTGTCCCTTGCATTGGCAGGCAGACTCTCAACCACTGTGCCACCAGGGAAGCCTCCACTCTTCTTTTTATCTCTCTCTGTCTCCTCTCTCTCTGCACTGTTCCTTCTGCTTCCTCATGTTGTTCTATTACTACTCCCTCCCTCATTGAGCTATCACCTGAGGATCATGACTGTTGTTTGAATAGGGACAGTAAGGGTTTATAGTACACTTCATCCTCTTAAATGTCTTTTTTCCCTCTCCACATTCAATAACCTTTATTAGATCTTATCTGTCTTCTTTTATCTTGATTTTTATGTGGCATTAAATACTGTTATTTCATTAAATGTTGTTGATGTGCCACATAGTTTAAGTACATTTTCTCATTTAACTTTCATAACATTCCAATACAGTAAGTTTATCTCTATTTTAAAATGAAATACCTTGAGAACAGAGGAGTTAAGAAAATAGCCAAAGATCACACAATTTAGGAAAGGCAAGATCCATGATTTGAACCTAGTCTGTCTGATTGCAAAGACCATCTTCTTCCCCTTCACAATAATGATTCAACCCACATTGTCATCTTGTGCTTTTAAGAAGCAAATATCCATTGTATGCGTGCTATAGAATAGGTACTGTGCTGTGTGCTAGGTATATACAGATAGACAAAATAGACCTGGTGAGCCTTCTCCTAATGAATTTGCATTATCACGGAAGGACATGGAAAGGGATTTTTAAAAGTAGAGAGGTGTCAGTTGTAATCCATGCAGTGAAGGAAAAGTTCAGGGTGCAGGGAGTGAAATAAAAAGGGGAATCTATTTACTGTTGGATAGCCAAAGCGCTTCCCACTGTTCCCATAAGGGGTGACAGTGTTAGAGGAGGCATGGACGAAAGAGAACACAGAGTAGAATATAGGGAGATTGAATTGACCACTCCAACATCATTTCTTCTGTGCTAACCACCTTTGCTCTCTACTTGTTCTTAACCTGGCTCCTTCAATATGGCTCTGCTCAGATCCTGTTGATTATTTAACATGCTAAATTTGCACCTTTGACAGGAAGGCATTCCATATCACCCCTAGTTAGAACTACTTCCTCTGCCCTATATTTTGAATCTATTCTGTTTTCCCGTTTGAGTATTTATCACAGTTTATCTTGTCTTAAGGTTAATTGTGTGTTTGTTTCCTTCACTAGATTTTAAGTTGTTGAAAACTAGAGACTTAATTACTTTTGCATCTGTTGGAATTTATCATAATATGTAGAACATAGTGACTTTTAAAAATTATCAAAATGGTTCTGAGTAAAGTATCACACATTTTGTAGTTTGGAGGCAGAATTGGAAGAACAGATGTAAGACATACTCTAAATGGCAAAAAAAAAAAAGTTGAAATATGAGGTCTTGGTGTACTACTAACGTCCAACGGCTGTTCTCCAACCTGAGTGTGCGTCAGAATTGCATTGAGGTCTTATTAAAACAGATTTCCTGGCATCCATGCCCTAAATTCTGATTTAGTAGATTTGTGGGTGGAGAATGTGAATTAGTATTTCTAGCAAATTCCCATTTGATGCTGATGGTCCTTGACCCCCAACCACATATGAGAACCACTTCTATAGAAGATCTTCCATCCAGAAGGGCCACATTTTTTCCTTTCAGGAATGACGGAGCTATTTGTAAGCCTTTGGACCATTACAGGTACTTGTAAAAACAATAGTTGAAAGACTATAAGCAGAAGTTACTTGAAATTCTGCCCCTCTCATTATTCATGGTTTTGGACAAAACTCACTAACCTTTAGAATCCTCTCCTTTTAAAAACTGAATCAGTAAACCTATCTAATGGGTACATTATGAAGATCTTGGAGACTGAAAATATAAGCTAAATAAATGTTACAATATGAGGCATGTTATAAATTCTGAGTAAACTGTAGCATTGCCCAGTGAAATTGGAGCCAAGGCAACCCTATTCAGGAAATCTCTGCTGTTTCCACATTGCATCTCATCTTTTTTTATTTCCATACTGTCTTACTTTCAGTTGTCTCAGCTTCTATCCCAGAATTTTGAATTTCCAATTTTACTCTGTGATTTGTCTTCTTTTTCTTTTCTTTTTTTCCCCTTTCTTTAACTTTTTTCTGTTCTCCCTTCCTTTCCTTCTTTCCTTTTTAAAAAATGTCTCACACTCATCATTGGAGTCCGCATTCTTTGAGATCATTACTGGTGAATACTATACAAATAAGTAATTATATAATAATTAATTATAAGTAATTATAAAGTAAATAAGTAATTATATAATAATTAGGAGAAATCCTCATGTAGATTTTTCAGAAAAGAACCATATATTACATATACATATCAATACAACCATATACAGTTTACCCTTGAGCAACACAGGGGTTAAGGGCACTGATGCTCCACCCACCAAGTATAACTTATAGTTGGCCCTCTGTATCTGCCATTCCACATCCATCGATTCAGCCAACTATAGATCCTGTAGCAGTGTATTATTTCTTATTGTAAGAAATTTGCCTATAAGTTGACCCACACAATTCAAAGCCCTGTGTTTCAAGGGTCAACCATATCCCAAATCTTAAATCACGCATGAATAAATGTTTGTCATTTTCAGTAGGCTTGACATTTTTAGATCATTAGAAGTCTGACTGAGATGTATCATAATAGCTGCCTATTTCCTTTCTATGTTTCTCAGAACTGTTCCTATTTCATTTTCTGAATTAAAAGCTTATGAATCTGTCTGATGTCCAATGAGGTATATCTCAAAGGTTTTTTAGATTAGAAGTAGGTGTTTATTCTTTTCAATTCCATGTGATTATTGCATCAGTGAACATGGTGTACATATAAGTAAAGCCCAGAGTGGACGTTTTCTAGAGAAAAATTAAAGTTTGTGGTATGAAATCTAAAATATGACGCAAATGAACTTAGTTATAAAGCAGAAATAGACTCACAGACCTAGAAAACAAACTATGGTTACCAAAAAGGAAAGGGGAGAGAAGGATAAATTAGGAGTTTGGGATTAACAGATACACACTACTATAAATAAAACAGATAAACAACAAGGACCCACTATATAGCACAGGGAACTATAATCAATATCTTGTAATAAACTGTAATGGAAAAGAATCTGAAAAAATATATATGTATGTGTATATATATGTATATACATTTATATGAATAACTTTGCTGTACAGTTGAAACTAACACAGCATTGTAAATCAACTATACTTCAATAAAAAAATAAGTCATTTGAAAAAGAATAGACAATGTATATGTATAACTGAATCACTTTGCTGTACACCTGAAACTAACACAACATTGTTAATCAACTATGCTCCAATATAAAATAAAAATAAAGACTAAAACAGAAGAATATCTTTAAAGTAGCAATAACGAAAATACTAAAACTATGGGATAATAAAGCTTTTTAGACATAGGTAAATGGGCACCTTAAACAATTTGACTGATAGTTTAGGAAAGGTGAATATAAAATAGTTATGCATTCAAAGAAAAACTTATAAAAAGAAAAACAAAATAAAACAACCTATAAGAAGAAAATCCTTTAAATAAAAACAAAAATTGGTGAACAATTAAAATAATAAAATTGATACAGCAACAGCTCTTTCAAAATTTATTTATTCAGATGATTTTTTCATTTATCCCCTCAATAGAACAAATAAAATAGTTTAAAAAAATAGTAAGTGGTATGAGTGTCCTTGTTTCATAGAATATTAAACCAATAGAATTCTTAGATGTTGCCTTCTTCAACCCCTAATTTATTTATCTTGGAAAATCAAAGCCTAGATAGAGATTATAAATTATACAGGGTCAAATAAATTTAGGCTTCTATTTTGTTCAGTTGGTCACCAACAGCTTTGAAATATTAACATGTTATGATTTTAACCCTGAAAGTGGGGACTTGATGTTCTGGACACAACATTTGGAAGAACAGCTTGGGTCAAGAGCCAACCCTCGGATCATTCAATTGTGGCTAGCATAGGGCTTACATTGGATACAGTAGAGGAAGGGACAGTTCCCAGAAGATCCATTCTGTCCTTGGAGAAGGGAGAAGGTGTTGGAAAGAGAAAATAATAGATGATCTCTCTGGTTAGTGATAAGCTTTGGCAAATGTGATTTCCTTAGTTGGCACCAGATGGCAGTGATTAAAAGCTTACATTCCTGGGCTTTCCTGGTGGCGCAGTGGTTGAGAGTCCGCCTGCCGATGCAGGGGACACGGGTTCGGGCCTCGGTCCGGGAAGATCCCACATGCCGCGGAGCGGCTGGGCCCGTGAGCCATGGCCGCTGAGCCTGCGCGTCCGGAGCCTGTGCTCTGCAATGAAAGAGGCCACAACAGTGAGAGGCCCTCGTACCGCAAAAAAAAAAAAAAAGCTTACATTCCTTTAATTACCCTGTGAACTCTTGTAGTGGTAAAACTCAAGTTGTCTATACATTAGTACTCAGCTTGGGCTGTAAGGGTAATAAAATTCAGTGTTCTTTCATTTTAGCAGGACCTCAAAAGATTTTATCCTTTGAACTTAAAGGCCAAATAACCCTAGAACTGGTGTTAGGTAAAGGATGATATACATACACACACACATCTATATCTACATCTGTATCATCTATATCTATACTTATCTATGAAATTATGAATAAGACCTTTTAGAGGTAACTGCTTTTATACTCTGTCTCATAAGGGCCCCATAAGCTTTATCTGCATACTTCACTTTGAGGATTTAAAAAACATACCTAGATGTATTGTTTTAATTAAAGAGTTTAGAAAGACAATGAAAGATTTATTTTGAAAATCAGTGTCCAAATTACAGCAGAAATTAAGTATAGCTCACTAAGTTATATGTGTGGACATGCACACACAGGTACAAACAGATATAACTATATGCTTGCAATGTTTAATGACCAATTTTTCCTCAATAGAGTGCTTATAAATGATTCTCTAATATTAACTGGGTTAATAACTCTTGTGGTCTAGATATTGTTTACGTTTGCTTCCTTCCTTGTTTGGTTTTGAGTGTTTCTATACCATCTTTCTATTTGTTTCAGATCCCCTTTTGTCCACAATGAACTATTCTTTTCTTCCATAGCTCATGTAGTAATTGTAGAGAATGCAAAGTTTCTCTTTTCCTCATTCAAAACCTCTGTCAGCTATATGTGAATACTAAAAGTGGGAATGACCCCTGATCCTGAATAGGATGTGTTGGTGGGCACATGCACACATGAGAGTATAGCTGAGGTGTCAGGAGGGTGCTGGGAGTAAATGGCTTCCAGGCTCAATGACAGGTCATATTCAGCAGATAAAAAAAGCAAGGAATCGTGCTCCAGGTAGCAGAAATAACACACACCAACATCCTGGATAAGAAGGGGCATGTCCAGTAAGTTGTAGGTGGTCAAACATGTGCTTCCAAACATCATGAGATAAATCTTGGTTATGTATAAGTATTTTCGATTCATCTAGATTTGAAGAGTAATCTAAACTAAGGTGAAATGAAGAGGACTTGGAATAGAATTCTGAGAACATCAGAATTTAAAGGATAGTCAAAGAAAGAAAGTAGAAATTCATAAAACTCTGATCTGAGGATGTCTAAGGAAAGATCTATTTCCAGAAGAAGGGAGTCATCAGCAGGGTCATATTCACCAAGAGGTAAAAGGTCAGGATTGAGAAACTTCCAATTTAGCAAAAAAGACCTTGGCTATTTCATCTCCTCCTGTTTCTCATTCTCCTGGCTTAGTAGGAAGATTTTTAAATGGACTGCTCTTGCCATATTGGTTTTATAATCTGATCCTCTGCAAATATAAATTACATTGTCAGGGGAGGCCTTGGAAACCACTTTGTTGGCTATTTTTAATCACACGTACTAATAATTATAGTAATGAGAAAACAAATAGCTTCTACTTAATGAGCATTTACCATGAGGCACATATTGTACTTAGTGTCTGAAAGAGCATGGCCAGAAATCCTTACGACAGTGCTGTGTTTTACAGATCAAGAAACCGTAATGAATTTCTAAAGTTCATGTAATTGTAGATTTAGGGATCTATGATTTGAATTCAGGTCTTTTTGATTCTCAAGGGCTTAGTCCTTGGAGCTTCTCACTTTGTTTTTCAAAGCCTTCCAGGGGTTTCTGATATCTCTGAGAATAAAAGCCAAAGTCCTTAATATCATCTATAAGGCCTCATATGCTATGAGTCTTCCAACATCCTTTCTTACCTCATCTTATCTCATGTTACTCTCACCCTGGTTCACTATTTGCTGCCCCAGTGGCCTCTTTGCTCTTCTTGGACAACAAGCATGCTTCTACTTCAAGGCCTTTGCACTGGCTGTTCCCTCTGCCTGGAAAGCTCTTCTCACGATATGCATAACTAACCTTCTCAATATCTTTAAGTTTTAGTTTAAGATTCTCCTATCCAGGGAAAGGAGAGCCAAAAACAAAAATATGGAGACTTGAGAATGTGTCTTATGTTCAGATAGTATCATTAAGTTCGCAACTTATCCTCCTCCCTCCCCCATGATAAAATATAACTGAACATTTAAATGATCCTCCACTGACCAATTTTACAAATTTTTAATGACTAACGACAGTCTCAAGTCATTTATAGAATTTTCAAAAGGAAGTTGGACACATACACAGTCTTCACCACAAGCATTACTGTTCTGCATGGTGTCTTCACAGTACATAATAACATCACTGTAGTTTCCCTAATCATGAATATCTCTGAGGTCTTAATGAAAGCAAGATCTAATCCCTTCATTATGGTTGCCGTATACAGGACGGCAAGGAAAGCTCGACATTGCTCCTCAAAGCGTGGGAATCCATAAACTAACATTAAAAGCTGTGAATTTCTTGGTCTAGGTTCCAGTGGTCTTCCCAAGGGATCTTAGCGTACAGTAATTCATGGTTCACATTGCTCTTTATTTATCTGGATAAACTACATTTTATATATTTTTAAATGCTGTATCCTCCTGTTTGGAAAGAAGAACACCAAGGCTATTATTTACGTGAAAGAAAACAATCCTTGGAGTTCTTGTGGCTTTCCTCATTCCATCAGTCATGCAGAGCAAGTCCATATTGACTGGGGATTGGTGTGAGCAGCCTAAATCTGTTTGAAGCTCTATGGTCTATGTCTCCAAATCCCTAGGCCTCAAGTTGAAAGTTCATTATGCTTTTTCTCCCTTCCTTTACTTTTCTAAACAAAACTTTATTTTTTTTTCTTTCCTGAATTGTTTGTAGTCAGACTACTCAATACTTGAAATACTACATAAGGCTAAGCAGATATGATAGCCAAACCGGAAGGTGACATTTACTCTGATTTATCTGTCATTTGGAATGTCAACACAGATATTCATTTAAAAGCACCACCACAGCCCCACTGCAGGGAAAAAAAAAAAAAAAAAAAAGCCTGTTGCAACTCAAGGACAATAAAGACCCAAAGTAGAGAAGATCTAGTTATGGTGAAGTAGAAATAGAAAGGACTGCCTTTGGAATCAGAAGATGTAGTTGGCCTCCTAGGATTCTTGCCCTTTTCTGAGCACATTGAAAGTCTTCAACCTCAGTTTTCTAAAACAAGAAATATGTCTGATTATCTCTCACCTATTCCTTACACCCATGAAATAAGCTAAAGTATTATGAAAAAAACAATGGCCTTTGATGTGATAGTGGGAACTTGATATATTTCAGTTTTACTTTTTAAATGGTCTCATCATAAGATCTCTAGATAGGAAAGTGCAAAATCTTTTATAAATTCTCATCTCTCTCTTTGATGAATTTTATCCTTTAGCATATACATTGGGTAGTTAAAATGCCTTTTCATAAATAATTGCTTCTTATGATGTCCACTGGTCCTACTTCTGTGTAGGCTTCTATATAGTTGTTGTGAAATTGTTTTCCTTCCTAATTCATGCTGTGCTTTAGGCTTGGAAAAAAAGCAGAATTATTTTAATACCAAAAGACCAGTCAGACAGGAGAGAAACCAGATAAAAACTTGAGAATTTTATTTATGAATAGCAACATCTAAAGTAATTGGAAGTAGGTACTATAAAAAGAGTAAGCTTAGTGCTAATGAAGTTAATTTTCACTTGAATATGAAAAATAATGAAGAGTGAGTAGAGTGTGAACTATTAGGCTGTGTAAAAGAAGCATTTTTTAATCCACTTTGTTGTATCCTCTGTTCTTAGAATAATGCCTATGACAAAGTAAGTACTCAATAAATATTTGTTGGAAAACTTAATAAAAGAAAAACATTTGAAGTGCAAAATTATAAATGCAAAAACATTTTTTATAATTACAAAAGCAATATTTTCATTATAAAATGTTTGCATGTACAGCAAATATAAGTAAATGAATAAAATTACCATTGGTCTTATGTGTATTTGAATTTTATATCAATAGATTACAGGCTATTATCCATATTATCAATGAGTAATAAACGATTGATCATACATAAAGCCATTACTAATATAGGCTGTAAAATTTCATATGATTATTGTATTATCATGATTATTGCTAATTATAATGATGGTGTTTTCTTGAAAGTTGAGATTTTGTGTTAAACAAAAATTTGGTCACAATAAAATGTGGTATATGAATCCATTCACATTCTTTAAATACAGTTAAAGGTTTAGAAACTTCTGGAAGATTGTAATCCAAAAAGTTAATCATAGTTTTCACTGGAGAGAAGAGGGGCATTGGAAAGCAAATAGAATGAAATGATGGTCCACTTTATATTCTCTGGTGTAAGATTAACTTTTACACTCTTGCAATTACAGTTCCATATAAAATTTAGGCTTATAAATAAAAATCAAGGGCTGGTCATTTGCAAAGATTCATTAAATAGACAATTCTTTAGCCTGTCGGATGAAAGGGAAAAAAAGAGGAAAACAGAGTGAAAATTGTTAGTAAGAAATAATGAATGTAATCACAGGAACATAATGTGTTTTACAATTTTGTGATAGAACATTTTGTGCCATGTATGTAAATACTTTTTTAAATCGTAATAAAATGTAATATTGTCATGAAAAATATACATTATAAAATTTAATTCAAGAAGAGGTAAAAAACTAACTAGACCAATAACAATTTAGAAAATGAAAAAATAAAGGTAGGCAAAAACTTGACACACAAAGAAAACTAGGCTCAAATTATTTCACTAGCAATGTTTATCAACTTATTTATTAACAGATAACTTCTAAGTTATTTTCATTGGTAACCAGCATAGGAGACATGAATCTATTTTTCAGTGGAGCTTTTTCATTTATTCTATGAAGCTGGCAAGATTATTATTCTAAAAAATCAAGTCAATCACATAGAGAAAAATAAAATTAAATTTTATTCAAGATAGATATAAAGGTCCAAAAATAGTATCAAGAATTACATATTTAAAGTGTACCACGATTAAGTAGATTTATTCAAGATGATATGAAGTAGGAAAACTGTTGATGTAATTCTCTATTTCAAAAATGGGAAAGCAGTGAATATATGATATATGTAAAACAGGCATTTGATAAAATTCAACACTGATTAAAAAATATTTTTTTAAACCATTGGCAAACTGAAAATAAGAGAAACTGCCTCACCTGATAAAGAACATCTATTATAAAACTACAGGGATTCATAATTAAGAATAAAATTTGATTGCTATGTCTGCTACTATTCAGTATTGCACTAGAAGACCTAATTAACATACAGGTAAGAAAAACAAATAGGAAGTATAAGTAATGGAAAGGATTTGAGACCTTTCAGTGTGAATTGCAGGCAATGTGATTTTCTACACCAAAAATTCAAAAGAATCAAAAACTTTTAGAACTAATAATCTAGTTTCCTTGTTTGGCAAAAAACAAATCAATATACACAAATCAATAGTCTTCTTTAATACCGTGACATCCAATTCAAAAATATAAATGAAAGATGGTTATAGGCATAATAGCAGCAAAAGCTGTAAAATACCTAGGAATAAACCTAATAAGAAATAAAGAAGGGTTTTAAATTACTTATAAATCTTTACCTTAGGTGATCAAAGAACAATACATAAAAGGAGAAACATGATATGCTCCTGGATGAGAATACTCAATATATTAAATGAGTCTTCTTGAAATGACCCCACAAACTCTAATAAAATGGATTTCTAATAGTTTGATAATCTGTTTTAAAGATGATCTGAAAAATTAACATATCATAAATGCAAAGAAAAGTTTTGGAAAAAAATGAAAAGGAATTTGCTTTTCCAATATTTTAAATGCAACAAAAATTAGGCTACTTAAAACTAAATATATATACTGTTTCCTTCTTTTATTATATATGTATATACTATTATACATGTAAGAATAGACAGGTGATAGATAATTATGTATGTAAGATAAAGCTGACATTTCAAATCTGTGGGGAAAGATGACCTGTTTGGTAAATTACTTCTAGATATTTGCTATCATTTAGAAAATCATAAAGATATATCTTTACTTCATACCAAAAGCTAAATAGTATCCAATAGATTGAAGAACTATATGTGAACATAAACAAGTAAACAGATCCCTTGGAATTATAAAAAGAACATATATAATATTAGTTTTATAATTTTGGAATGGAAAGGGTTTTTCTATGTAGGACCTAAGTCCATTATCTCTAAAAGAAAACGCTTATGTGAAGTTATAAAAACGTAAAAGCTTTTATACAACAGAGACATTATAATGAAAGTTAAAATACAAATGAAAAACTGAACAAAAATATTTAACAAAGAAATGATTGATATCTGGAATAAAAATTTAAACAAGTTGATGTGTTTACAGAAACTAATAGAAACATGGACAAAAAACCTGAACATCAATTCTAAGATAGAAAACTACAAACATGAAAAATAGTCAATTCCTGTGGTAAAAAAAATAAATGTAAGTTAAATAACAGTGAAATATTCATGGGATATCATATTTTGTTTACCTGATTCCTAAGAAAAAAAAGCTTTAAAAAATCAAGTTTAGATAAAGGTATGAAAAATGTGACTTATCAACTGTTTGTAATAGTTTAAATGAGTGAATTTTATTTGGAAGTTCAGTTGTTATTATGTACCATAATTTAAAAGACATATATTTAAAAATATTGTCACATATATTTTTGGTTTTTACTGCAGTATCATTTATAATAGCAGACATTGGAAACAATCCACTTGTCCTTCAATAGAAGTTGTTTAAATTAATTATAATATATCCTTATTTAGGAAAACTCTGCAAGGATTGAAAAAAAGAAAATAGAACTGTATGTACTGACAGAAAGCCCACCAAATACACTGGTCTGGGAAAATTACTCTGTTTTGAATCCTATTCCTAGTTAATTTTTGTTTTACGTGGCATTTTAATAGAGCTTATTGTACTCTTATTATACCCAGTTTGTGATAACATCAATCGGTTTTCATATGTTAGTTGAGGAATTAACTTTTCCTTTACCCTCTTTCATTTTTCACCCATTTTCCACACTTATGCAGAATTTTGTTGATATAACCTGGGATCTGAGAGCCATATTATTAATATTAGGTACCAATACTTTTAAACCATATTTCCAATAATTGTTTATAATTAACTCTGCTCAATCATTTCAATATTATCTTTCCACCAGTCCTTTCTGTTTCTTATCTTTTAACCCCACTTTTTCCATTATTTAATTTTTTTATTCAGCATCCAGTTAGCCAACTTCATTTTCATTTAATAGTTTGTGAACTGATTCTTAGAGGTATAATGACTGAGTATTTGCATATCTGTGGCATTTTGTTCTATTTCTTTTTTGCAATATAGAATTTTTAGTGTACAAACTTTTTTTTCTTAACCAGCTCTGTAGATGTTTTTTCTTTGTTTCATGTTTACGAAGGGAAGTCTGGAGCTAACTTCATTTCTGATATTTTTTTCTTTCTTTTGTATTCAGTTGATTTTTAAGTCATCAGAATATTTATTTCTCCATCACTTTTCATTAATTTATTAAACATTTTATATTCATGGAATGAAATATTATATTACTCAGCAACAATAAAAATAATGAACTATTGCCATACTTACTAACGTGGATGGCTGTTATAGGACTAATATCAAGTGGAAGAAGCCAAATAGGATTCCATTTAAATAAAATTCAAGAACAGATAAAACTACTTTATGTTGATGATGTTGACTTGAGGGCACCTTCTGGGGAGATGTAAATATTGTATATCTTGATCTGAATGGTATTTACATGGATGTACACGAATGTAGCAAATTATCAGCCTGTACACTTAAGATTTGGGGAAATGACTGTATAAACTACATCTGCTTTTCCAGATGCCTTTTGGATTTTGGAAACAAGGCATAAATTTGGTTGTGATTTGCCCACCAATTTACTGGGGGAACCAAAAGAATCCAGGTTTTAAGAGCAGCTCATCGGAGGTATTTGCCCTCCGGCTGATTCCAGCTGCGGCAAACCCTCTCAACAACTTTTGCTCTTCTAAACTTACATGCCCAATATTTCTCCAAGTGTCAACAGCAGAATAGTATGCTGTATGTATCGTATGACAAGTTTTTGAAGCAAAATTTCCTAGAGTTTTGAAGCAAATGTATAACCTCTTGGACAAGTAACTGTTGTCCTTTTCAAAGTAGTTCTTGGATTCCTATTGGGTTTTGGTAGAGCCTAAATTAGGTTCAGACAAACAATTCCCCACCCCACCCCCAGCCTCCCAAACAAATCTGGCCTGTTTGTGAAGAGCCCAGGAGCTGGGAATAATTTTTAAATTTTTAAAGGATTGAAAAAAATTTTAAAGCAGAATAATATTTTATGATATGTTAAAATTACATGAAATTCAAATCTCAATGTCTGTAAATAAAGTTTTATTAGAACACAGTCACACTCATTGGTTTACCTATTGTCTGTGGCTGCTTTCACACTGCCACAGCAGACGTGAGTTGAGGCTACAGCTGGTATGGCCCATAAAACCTAAAATATATACTACTGATATGTGGCCCCTTATGAAAGAAGGTTGCCAACCCCTTGGCTAAATGCTTGGTTATGGGTCACCAGGTAACTATGCCAACTAGGCACATCTTGGGGGTTATCTGATTCACCTGGGTGTACACTTGAGCTTTCCTAGTAGCACTCCATTATCAATCGGAAGTGTGTTTACAGGACTGGGATCATGCATTTCTGATTTTGCAAGTAAGTTGCGTGAGCTGTTTCACATTTCCAGCATTGTACTTATCTGCAGAGTGTCTCCCTCCAACTCCCATTTATGGCCTTCTGGCAAGTTAACCCTAAGTCGTTAATTCAGGACAAAAATAAATCAAGTCTGGTTTACACATGGCTCTGTGGACTGTTACAGCCTTACTCAGGGGAGATAGAGAAGAGTGGAGAGGGAAATGCTCCCCACTGAATAGAACATTTGAAGTATAGCTCAATATTCACATTTCTTTAAGAAGAGATGGATTGAAGTAATAACCTACAGCCATTCCTTGGCAGTGGCTAATCATCTGACCGGAAGATATATGGACAAAGCTCTTCCAGTAGGCTTAAAATGTAAGAATATTTATGTCCAATATGATTGCTGATCAAAACCAAAATAAAACAAACCAACTAACAGAAAGAAAAATATTCTGGAAAGGAAATTACTACTCAAATGGACTGGAATGTGGGTCAGCCCTGTTCTCTAACCACCCAACTTGTTTCCCAATAAGTTCAACCAAGTGGCTCTAGCAGCGGGGACGGAGGCTGTCTATGTGTCCACAAGTTTACCTCTTAAAAAATGACCTATCTTTTTCCACTGCCAAGCGCACAATCTTTCATTTCAGCAACCAATCCTGAGCCCAAGGTAGTCTATTATGTTCTTGCAGGACCAGTCAGCTACCTAGCAGTAGATTGATTATATTTGACCCCAGTCATGGAAGAGGTAGTTCTCACTGGAAGAAGCATTTAAGTGTCTTTTCATTTGCATTCCCTATTCCTTATATTTCTAACAATACTATAATTCAAGGACCTACTGGATACCTTTTATACCATCATGGTCTCTCATACATGGTGAATTATACAATATTTATTTTTTTCAATATACTCACTGAATAGTTTTTTAAAAGATATTGAATGAAAGCATTTTATAACCCATCATCCTGAAAGAGCTGGCATTGTATAATAGCAGGATGGGATATTAAAGATCAGTTATGGTGCTAGCTGGAAAAACCCCTTCTTTCCTTCTAGTCACAGTGTTTGTTCAGAACTAGTATTCAATATGTGGTGCTAATTCTCCCATAACTATGAATTATGGGACAGGTGAGTGAGAGGTAGAATTGGGAATGGCATCTGTCATCATTCCTTCTAATTAACTACTTGTATACTTTGTGCTTTTCATCCTTGCTTACACTTGTTTCTACTGGTTTACAGATTTTAGTTCCAAGGGAAGAATGCACACACCAGGGGATCCAATAACAGTTCCATTGGTCCTGATAGACTACGTCAGGCTCCTCCTATCACTAAGAAAGCAAACTAAAACAGGGATTATGATATTGACTACGGTGATTGAGTCCTGCTCTCCAGGGAAAATGGAGTTGTTGCTAACTCATGGGGGTAACAAAGAGTATGAATGGTATATAGAGAATCCCCTGGAACACAGATCAACTCCTAGTATTACTGGTGTTAAAGTTAACGGTAAACAACTTCAGTCCTATGTGATTAGGACCCCCAAGGATTCAGACTCATTAGGCATAAAGATTTTAGTCACTAAACCACAGGTTGTCTCTGAAGAACCATAGTCCTGGCTGAACTTGAAGAATATAAGGGGAAAGTATATGAAGAGAAATGTCATAAATATCAATTACGATATAGTGGACATTTGCACATTTAAGTACTATAGCATTACCTATCTTTCCTTCCTTTATGGGTTAACTACATAGCTATATAATTTAACAAATGCATTCTTTTGCCTTCAACACCTTCCAACTATTTGTTAAAGTATATGACAGTGTTAGTTACAGGATATTATGGTAAAATCACAAAGAACTACCTATAGGAGAAATAGATATTGCCAGGATGTGCTGAACTTGTAGCTAGGTGGAATAACTGATGATAATTTTGAAATGTCTTTCCTTGTGGAGCAATTTTGTCAGGGGTAAAAGCATTTTTTTTTTAATTGCAGATTGGAAGGAAATGTGTGTTTGGACGCTTTTCACTAAAGGAGTGAAGAGTATTGACATTTGTCAATTTAATTGCTCATCTTCAAACATCCTTTCTATCTCAGCTGAAGCTCTAACTAGATGGGAGTCAGAAGCTGAAAGAGGAAACGTATTTACTCTCCCTTCCTCCTGACAGGCCATGGGTCCGTGACTAACCTACAGCCAATCACTTGCTTCCACCCGGGAAGTTGAACCTGGTGAGAATGACAGAGGTGTAGAGTCTGTCAGAGGTTATCTTCAGCAGCTGTGGTGGAGTCAAGAATCCAGCCATGAGCAGGTGAGTGTCGAGGAGCAGCAACGGCATTCCAAAAGATGTTATTTGGGGTATGATCTTAGCTCTGCTTTTCCTCCCTGTTTCATGCTTGAAACTGGCATGCCAGTCTGCTGCTCGGTTTTGTGAGCTACCTAGTTCCTTTTCAATCAATTCCTGTTTTGCTTATATTAGCCACCATATTCTTTCATTTGACATCAAGATTTCTGCCTCATTCAGTAGATCTGATGGACAAGAGTCTGACAGTGACGAGCATATAGAAAACCAGGGCCACTCTCGGTAGCTTGCAAAGAGCCTGGGTCTGGAGTTCAAGAGGAAATGGTTTATTCTCAGAACTAAGAACAAAGAACAACCTTATAAACTCAGGATGGGGCCACTGGTTTCTAGACCAAGGACTTATGCAGCAAGATAGGAGAGGGTAAAACATGAAATGACTAGAATGTATCCAGCATTTTATGTTATACGAAGCATCTTCACATTGATCACATTTGATCACTCCTTTAATCTAGTGGTTTTCAAAGTATGGTCCCTGGGGATCCATTTTCAATGGGTGTGTAAGATCAAAACTTTTTGTATAACAACACTGAGAAATTATTTGCCTTTTTCTCCATGTTGACATTTACTGGTGGAGCAAGAGCAATTGTGGGTAAAAATATTGTCACCTTAGCAAGAATCAAGGCAGTGACGCCAAACTATTCAGTAGTTGTTATAGTTTTCACCACCATGCACTCTCAGGAAAAAAAGAGAAAAGACAATTTTGCTTAAGACTGTCTTTGATGAAGTGGTAAAAATAGTGTGTTTATTAAATATCTAACCTTTGAGTATGTAGCTGTTTAATATTCTGTGTGATCAAATGAGAAGTATACTTAAAGTTTGGGTTTCTAAGCTTTCTGCATTAGTATCTCAGTGATTTATTTTATAATAACCCCTAGATCAAAACAGACAAGCAAACAAAGAAAAATCTACCAGTTCCATTTTTAAGTAGTTAAGTCCAAACAATTCAGTAGGCATTTGAAAAATTATATACATATAAACAATAATATTGTTATGTCATTTATAGATGACAAATACTTACCAATGGGATGTACCTATTGGTCACTGCATCAATTTTTCAAACATTGGAATCAGATTGGATGCCACTCTCCTTTCGTGTTGCAAGTGCATTTTTCCCCAGTGTCCAACAGATGTTGTGGTGTCTTCCTTGAAAATATAAAATAGCCTTTGGCATTCCTGTGAGTTCTTGGTGGTGCTTTAGGGGTGCTTCAGCATGCAGTTTGGGAAATGTGGGCATAAAAATATTTCTGTTACCTATCAGCGAACAATGGTCAGCTCAAGGAAAAGCATGTGTATAATTGCTTGAACTGCTGGTTAAACTAGACGCTTTTTTCATGGAACACCATTTTTACTTGAAAAAACAACTGAGAGAGAATGGTATTCAGTTCTGAATATTTGGCAGATGTTTTCTCCAAAATGAATGAAGTGAGCTTGTTACATCAAGGACAACAATTGATTGCATTCTTGGCCAACGATAAAATTCAAGTTTTCAGATAAATATCAGAATTTGTAAAACTTGTATATACCACCATGAGTTTGACAGTTTTTCAATATTAAAATACTTCTCTAATGAGATCTGTAGTGATATTAATAAATGTGATTTTTAAAGTATTGTGTATTGAAATAGGTCAACATCTTAAAAATCTGCATAACTCAGTGAACTGGTATTTTCCAAATAACCAATGTAACAAAAAGATATGTGAATAAAAAATCTATCCCAGGAGCAAATAGAGAAGTAGATTTTAATTCACCAGATTATAAAAAGTTCATTGACGTGGTTTTAGATTCCGTATTTCAACTAACCTTAAAGAAGCTACTACTTCTTCAGTTTTAGTGTAGTATCAAAGCAGAATGTCCATAATTATCTGAAAAGGTTATTCAGATAATCCACTCTTTTCCAACTATATGTCTGGAGAGGCCAAGTTTTCTTCGTGTATTTCAACCAAAAAAGAAGAACGAATGTAGAAACAGATATGAGAATTAGTTGTCTTCTTTTAAACCAGACATTAAAAAGACGTTACAGGGCTTCCCTGGCGGCGCAGTGGTTGAGAGTCCGCCTGCCGATGCAGTGGACACGTGTTCGTGCCCCGTCCGGGAAGATCCCACATGTCATGGAGCAGCTAGGCCTGTGAGACGTGGCCGCTGAGCCTGCGCGTCCGGAGCCTGTGCTCCGCAACGGGAGAGGCCACAACAGTGAGAGGCCCGCGTACCGCAAAAGAAAAAAAAAAAAAAAAAGTTACAAAATGTAAAATAATGCCACTTTACTCATTAATTTTTTTTGAAAACTAGTAATTTTCATAAAAATATTGTTTATGTTAACACGTAATGAAGCTCTTATGTTTAAATGAATTAATATATTTTTAAAATTTCTCTAGTTTTGACTTCTAGCTAAATATTAGTAGGTGAAATTCACATTTAAAGGAAAAAAGAAAAGCTCTTTGTGGTCACCAATAGTTGTTAAGATTTTAAAGGGTTCCTAAGTACAAATATTTGAGAACCACTGCTTTGACCTTTTGGATTAGGCAGAGAAAGGTTCACTACAGATGAGGAAACTATGCTCATCAAGGTTAAAAGAACATGCCCAAGGTCACAGAACGTAACCAGAAGAAGTGTCAGAATCTGGATTTATGTTGTTTCCCTGTGTTTTATGTTTTTTGTATGGTTTAGGAAAAAGTAAAAACTTAATCATACAAAAATAGGACAAGAGTGCGCTTAGAGAAACACAAAACAAGGCCAGCATGGATGTAGCAGCAAGAGCTACTTATTACTGAGTCATTGACCTTGAGCTCATAACATCTTATTTATCTAAACATTCTAAAATGGAAGTCATAAAGCTTGAGTTGTGTGAACATAGTGCTATGGGAGAATAGAGCTAAGCAGGCTTTTCAAGGGTAGGTAAAATCCTTTCAGAACAAGGATATGACCTGGGACCTGAAATGAGGGTCATACTCTCAGCAGAGTGGCATACCCTCCAAAAGCTCATTGGAAATAGCCAAGTGGAGGAAGTATGTATTTGTCTTAAAGGCTGCCCTTTGGCAATATGAATGTTGAAGCCATAGTCTGTCTTCATGCTTTCTTAACCCCTGGAAGTCTCTGGGTCATTCCAGCAAGGTCTTGGGCTTGTGTTAAAAGGTGATGAATCATTTCAGGACATCATTCCCAGCTAGAGTGGTCAACTGTGATGGGCTATTGCTTTTTAGGGCTTCCTCACTGTTAGCTGCTAAGTAGTAAAACACCTCTCTTAACATTGTTTTTAAAGTTGTTTTTATTTTTTTATTTTCGAGGAGGTGGAAAAAGGAAGAGCTGCAGGAAACATTATCAAGGGAGTTCAAAAGCCTGAGTCCTTTTAGCTTTCAGAATAGAAGACATTTCTCTAGGCTGGGTTCCTATAAAAGAGACCTGTTTTTTGTTCTTTGCTGGATGTAACAGGGAAAACTTAGTCCTGAAAGGTTTTCTGGGGCTGTCCTATTATTTTAAAAAATCAGTAACTACACAAGATAGGGCATTAGGCCATATTATGGGACCTAAATTACCCATACCCTTTAATGTCTATGGAATCACATCTATTACTAGGCTATCGATCTTGGCTTTATTACCTCTTTCACTCCGTTATACATAAACATAGCAGCTCCGGATACATTCAGAAAGATGGGTTTCAAAACAAATGTCAACAGTCAGAGAAAATCTGAATAGCCAAGAACATAGGATTTGTATTACTGGGCCCATATTCTAGTGGGGAAGACTAAATTGTGCAGGCATGCCCAAGTTAATGCCATTCATATTTTCAAACAAGGGCTTGCTGCTTTTAGTTATCAGAGAAGACTCTCTCTACATAAACAACTAAATGTTCTAAGAATAACTAAAGATCAAGGTAATGCGAGGCAAAAATTCCCTTTTCTAACAATTCTGCCTCTAGTGATTTCTTACAGAAGTTTACCATGGTCCCTAAAATTTCACCATTGTTCAATGAAGGCTAAAAATGAAAGGTTCCTGTTAAATACCAGCATGTTCCTAGTAAAATGCTTACATGTTAGCTGGGAGAGAGGATATGAAAGCAAGATGAGGGAGGAGGTAGGGAGATTGATGTTGTGGGAAGATAAATCTTACTGTTTATAGGAAGTATTGGGAGTTGGGGAGAGACGGAAACTACATTAATGAACTACTGTATAGTTTCTCCATGGCTATGGTTTGAAATCAGTTGCGGTGAACATTTGCTCCACGTGGGAAGAAGGCATATTTTTTACGTTTACGTGGGGAAAAAACATATTTATCTCTGTCCAGATGTAGATATGAACAAAGGGAAACTTAAGCAACAGAATTAGCCTTGAGGTTTTTCTATTATTAAAGCTTCTATATAGCCAACATCTGGATGGAAACATACATATCAGCAGAAGAGTCTTTAACTCCCAACTCTGTGAATGCTGACTAGGGAACACACATCTAGTCAGGGGGGGTTCCTCCTTCTCCAAAGTCTCTGCTGCAAACTATAACTGACTCAAAACATATCTAAAGTATTCAACTGGCCTTGCATCAAAGACATCTCTGTATTTACTTACTTATTCATTCATTTGTTATTCATTCAACAAATATTTGCAGAGTATACCTACTTAATATCAGGCTCTGATTAGTGAGTAAAGTTTCCACATGGGCATATGGCTGGGAAGGGCCAGGTCATAGAGGGCTTTTCAAGCCTGAAGAGCTTGGATGTTAGCCTAGACACAATGGGAAGTCACTGGAGGATGTTAATGAGAAGAATGACATGGTCATATTTTAGTTTTAAGCAGATCGTGGTTACCACATGGAATGAGATTGTGGGGAAAAGCTTGCAAGGAAGGAACATTAAGAGGCTGTTGCCAATATTCCAGGTAAGAGGTGATAAGGTTTCTAAAGAGGACAGAAACAGTAGGAATAGAGAGAGGGCCCTGAGCTGAAAAATAGGGACAATAAGATTTGGTGCTGGATTGCCAGTTCAGGACCTGATAACCCTTGGGAGCCATTGCCCTGTTGTACCTATGCTAACAGACTATAGCTGTAATAATGCATCTTACTTAATTCTAGACCAGAGTTCGGCAATCTAAGGTATGTGGTCAAAAATGGAAGGGGGACTTGAAGGACACAGAGCCATTCCTTACTGCTCCCCTCTCTGAGATGCTACGCCTTCCTGTTCACACTCTTGCACACTTCATCTTTCAATAACGGTCCACAACTCAGCAGTTCTTTCCCATTAGCAAGTATGTGGGAGACCAGGTTTCTTTCTTCCTCCCTTTCTCTTTCTCTCTGCCTCTACAGCTTAAAACAGAACAAATAACAGTCAGAGAACATTGACCTCAAGCATAAGAAGCTGTTGAATGTTATTCTAGACTTTATTCTAAAACTCCCAAGGCTACAGGTTATCGGGCAGTAGATAGTCTGGCGTCATAAGCATATCACATCCTCTCTAGGATCCCTTCCATTCTAACAACGATTTTGGCCTTTTGTTATCTAGACATCTGGCCTAGTCAAATAATAGGTGCAAGGGATTCTGAGAGATAAAAGATGGTCTTCTGAGATTTTCTGATGTCTTGCATATGATTGGTGTAACTAAAGTGGACATTGCTGCAAGGAACACTAGGATGTCAATTAATAGTGTGATGAAGAATAGGAAGAGGCTGTGTCTGAGTGGGTTGGGCTTTAGAAAACTTGCTTGTGGAATCTACCCTCAAAAGCCAGGTCCTGACAATGTTCTAATACATGTTATCCGGGGTGAGTTTTTTTAGGTCAGGGTTATTGTCCAAAGAGGTCCAACCTATTTTGCGATCAGACCAGCAGAGCAGGTAACAGGGCTTACCAGATGTGTGAGGGAGGAGGAGAGTTGTTGTTTCAGGGGATTATATATCAATTTAAAGCATGACATTAGTATACAGGAAGATAGGGGAGGGAACTTTTTTCCCAAGAGGAGGCAGTGGTAGATGCTGGTCTGGTTTCGGGGCTCCACCCAAGCAGACTCTCATCCTAGATGAGAAGTAGGTACAATTCCAGTCGGTTGCACAGGGCCAGGAGGTGCATGGGACATGTAAGATTCATCCCAAGCCCTCCAGATGTTAGGTTCAGGGCAGCACAGGTAACTCCTAACCCAAACGTTGCTGGAGACTCTTAATGCACACCCTGTTTGGGGCAGAATTAACTAGAGATCTTAGCAGGAAAGAGCTTGCAGGTAAAAGGTGCATTGAATTCTCCATCTCTTGAGATACCAATTTTTACTGAAGTCCAAGCTTTATGAGGTCTCAGTTCAGCTTTGTTTCTGCTACCTTTTTAAATAGACATATTCTGACTCTGAGGTTAGCAATAAACTAACTCACTCTCATTTTCTTTGTTGTCATGCATGACACATATAAATGCAGATTATCCAACAAAGATGATAGATCGTGCCAACCAGATGTGACTGAATTTTCTACCTTTTATGGGGATTAGATTTTATTTATATGACCTTTTGAGGAGGTATGGAGGGACATGGAGGGAATTAAGTATGATCAAAGCCATAGCAGAGACTTTTTCTAAACCCCAAATGGTTTCCAGTTAACCAGTAGCCCTTAAAATAGGTGGCCTATGACCATATATAATTGCTGTTGAGATACGTGTACTGATTTTTTAGTGTACAGCTCAATGAATTTTTATAAATATGAATACCCTTGTTACCACTCTCCATATCAAGATAACACACATTTTCATCACCCCAGAAGTGTTCCACAGTCCCCCTCCAAGTTAAGCTCCCCTTAGAGGTAAGGCTTATTCTACCTTCTATTCTTATATACCAGTTTTGCTTATTCTTGAACTTCTTATAAATGGAATAACAGTGTGTAATCTTTGGTGTCTGGCTTCTTTCACTCATTGTGATATCTTTGTGTTTAATCTGTGTTTTTGTGTATATCAGTAGTTCTTTTTTTGTTCATTTTAAATGATTATACCACAATTTATTTATTGTTTCTTATGTTGATGGACATTTGGATTATTTATGATTTTTGGAGAATATGAATGAAGCTACTATAAACATTCTTGTATGTGTCTTTTGGTGGATGTGTGCACTCATTGATCTTGGGTATATTCCTAAAAATAGAATTGCTATGTCGTAGTAGAGATGGATGTCTATAGCTTTGTTAGATAATGCAAAAGTATTTCCAAAAGGGGTGGACAAATTTACACTCCCATCAGAAATGTGTGCAAGTTCCAAAGCTTTACATCTTCAGTAACATTCAATATTATCAGTCTTTGGTATTTATCCATTCTTGTGGCTGTGTAGTGATATACTATAGTTGTGCTTTTAATTTGCATTTCCCTGATAACTAATGAGCTCTGGCCATTTGGATATTTCTAATTATTCTATAATAGTTTGAAGTACTTACTCAAATTATTCTCAATTTAATAAAATTGGACTGTCTTCCTTTTTGTTATTGATTTGTAGGAGTTCTTTATATATTCTGGATATGAGTTTTGTATTGGATATATATTATGACTCTCTTATCCTTATCAATACAGTGGCTACCCACTTTCTTGATGTCTTTTGATAAATAATTTATTAATTTTAAAAAGTCATGTTTATCATGTTTTCATTTTATTATTAATGCTTTTTGGGTCCTATTTAAGAAATCTTTGCTTAACATGGTCTTCTGATAGACGGCTGAATTAAGATACACTTTCTGGATTAGTTCCTCAATCATTTCTTGTCTTTCATGATAATATTTTGAAGAATAGAGACAAATTGTTTGGTAGACTGTTCCTCCTTTTTGGATTTGTCTGGTATTTCCTTATAATTAGATGGAGGTTATGCATTTCTGGCAAGAATATCCCAGAAATGATACCGTATCTTTGTGCATCATATCAAGAAGCACATGAATTTTTTAAATTGAAGTATAATTGACTTACAATATCGTGTTAGTTTCAGGTGTACAGCACAGTGATTCAGTTTTATATATTTTTATATATTTCTTTTCAGAGTCTTTTCCCTTGTAGGTTATTACAAAATATTGAGCACAGTTCCCTGTGCTATACAGTAGATCCTTGTTGGTTATCTATTTTATATATAGTAGTGTGTATATATTAATCTCAAACTCCTAGTTTATCCTTCCCTCACCCCCTTTTCCCTTTTGGTAACCATAAGTTTGTTTTCTATGTCTGTGAGTCTTTCTGTTTTGTAAATAAGTTCATCTGTATCATTTTTTTAGATTCCACATATGAGCGATATCATATAATATTTATCTTTCTCTGTCTAACTTACTTCACTTAGTACGATAATCTCAAGGTTCATCCATGTTGCTGCAAATGACAATCTTTCATTCTTTTTCATGGCTGAGTAATATTCATTTGTGTATATATACCACGTCTTCTTTATCCACTTATCTGTCAATGGACATTTAGGTTTCTTCCATGTCTTGGCTATTGTAAATAGTGCTGCAATGAACATTGGGGTGAATGATCTTTTTGAATTATGGTTTTCTCCAGACATATGCCCAGGAGTGAGATTGCTGGATCACATGGTAGTTCTATTTTTAGTTTTATAAGGAAGCTCCATACTGTTCTCCATAGTGGCTGTATCAATTTACATTCCCACCAGCAGCGTAGGAGGGTTCCCTTTTCTCCACACCCTCTCTAGCATTTATTGCTTGTAGACTTTTTTGAAGATGGCCATTCTGACTGGTGTGAGGTGATATCTCATTGTAGTTTTGATTTGCATTTCTCTAATAATTAGTGATGTTGAACATCTTTTTATGAGGAGGCACATGATGTCGACTTGCCCCTTTGCTGGTCACTCTCTTGGTCTCCATCACCTCTTTGGCCTGGGTCTCCTCTCCAGCCCTGGCTGCCTCTTTGGCCCTGGCCTAGCCAAGCATAGCAACCCTGACTTCTTGATGGAAAGGGAAGGCATTGGAACCAACTTATAATTCATAAAGAAAATAGAAAGAAAAAAAAGAGGATGAAATTTTTCTATATCATTTGAGCTTAATTTTGTTATTTTTTATATAGCCTCTAACCAAAATAATTTTATGATTGGTTAAATAATCAGCTTTAAGGAGGGATGGGTACTAATCATTGCATTGGATTTGAGATAGAGACGTGGAAGAGCTGGCTGAAGATGTGCTCGTCATGAGTAAAGGGGAAGGAGGTAATATTTAGTGACCATCTATTCAAGACCAAGTATTTTTCATAATGTTTTCAGTGATTATCAATCCTGATAAAATGCTCTAAGGTAACTAGCATTGTTTTCATTTTAGTGATGAGCAAACTGAGCTCCATTACCTGCTCTTAAGCTCACAGAGCAAATGTGTGACAAAGCCTGGATTTGAACCTAGTTTGTCTGACTTCAAATGTTGGCCTTTTCCCCCTGTTCCTAACATTCTTACTCTAAAGGATTGTGTGTTTAACTGATAAGTATAGATAAAAGTTGAAGCATTCATAATTCTGCTTGTATTGAAGATTGACAGAACCTCAATGTCTAGAGAAGGTCAGAACATAGGAAGTGGTCCTGATAGAAAGAATGTATTGAGCTTTTAAGTTTCTCAGAGGTGTTGGGGGTCACCTTTGAGAAAAGATTTAGGGACTGCATTTCCTGGCAGGCAGGGACAGAGGAGTTATTCCTAGCTTTGTTCTGCCAAAGGCAGAATCTTTGCCTGTGGAGATAAGGATTTTTTTCCCTTAACTGTATATTCTTTATAGTAGGCTAGATTTTAATGCTGGAGCAATTTCCAGTATCTGAGAAAGAATTGCTTGCTCTAAGCTAGCTGGATTCTACTACCTGTGGTGTTTTTCCCATTAAAAATTATTTTATATGTAGCCCAATTGCCCTGTTCCCCAAAAATGTCCACAAAATAAGAGTACATATCATATTTAATACCAAAATGATGATAATGTGATAACTCTGGCCTAATTGTCCTTCTTACTCTTTCTAAGGGTTCCCCAAAATTCTAACTCATGTGTGTTCAGAAAGGGGTCTCACGTGTTTTTCTGCTCAGGACTTATTTTCTTCTCCCCACTGCCAAATAAAAAACAAATCCAGGCTTACTAAAAAGAGACTTTATCGGAAAGGATTATTTCAAGGATTACTTCTCTGATTATGTGGTCAGTGTTATACTATTACAGTAAGTAGAACTCTCTGATCACATGATCAGCAAGGTTTATGATCAAGGTTAGGCAAAAAGAGTTTTTACTTTTATGGGAAATCAACAAGGCTAGATAAAACCAGGTATGTGGAAGTGGGATGAAAGGGTGACTCCATCAGATAGCAGACTGCAGAATGTTTTACTCTGAGAGCCTGTTCTTGAGGGGGTGGGTTTAAGAAGAGGCTGGGTGCTGGCTCAGGACAAGGTCAGAATTCAGGGGCTTGTGGGAAGGAAAGAAACTTAATCAAAATCGGGTTAACAAGCACTTTGTTCTAATTGATGGGGGAGGAAAGCGTCATAGCCAATCATTTATGAGACAAAGAGTGAGAATTGAGAGGTTTGTGTTTGGTCTTGTGATATGTATACAAGGGTCTTATATCTGTGAGTCTTACCGGAGTCATTTGGGGAAGGATGTTTCTTTGCAGTAAGCTGTTTCCCAGAACACAAAAGAATGGGTGGGAGGTTTCTTAGCCAAGGCTGTTTTACAGGACGGTAGTGCTAGGGTAAAATTTAACATTGTCACCACATTTCTGACACAATTGCTGGACATAATTGTCTTCTGTGCATGAGGCTGCTGCTGCCACCATTGCTCTAGGCTCCAGAAGGGGACTCTTTCCTTGGCCACACCTTCCCAAGTATAGAGAAGTTCTACTGATTCAACAGAGCACAGCTGAGACCAGGCTTTGGCTTCTAGCAAGAAGGTATTAAAAGATGGGAGAAGAAAGAAGTAAAGCACATCACAGAGAACATAGCAACCATGTCTGGTCATGGTTATTTTTAGTTTGGTTTCAAGCCCAGAGCACCCTTCAGTTCAAGGTGCAAAAGTGAGTCTTCATTTCCTGTCCCAGGATGAACCTCTGCACGGGATGATACAGTGGGATTATCCACTTAAATAAGGTGCAAATCCAGCCTCACTCAGAGAGTGACCTTGCCTTTGGGTGCCAAGTGAAGCTAGTAAGATAATCAAACCAACAAGACCACATTCCATAACGTCCAGTATCTGATATCCAGTCACTACTGAGCCCAGTCTTGTTCTTTGCACATTACCCCCTCCAAGACAAGACAGAAAATATGCTGCATATCCTTGCCCTTACAGAGTCCTTTTCATTTTGGCTTGCTTCTCTTGATAACATCTATCCAGAGAAGAACACAGAGAAATTGCTAAGAATAAGCAATTATATATAGACATAGTAATCTAAATTTACCCAGAGGGGGGACAAAAAAACATTTATCTTCAAAGAAACTACAAAGAAACATTTCCTGGAACTTTCTGTCCTCACCTGGCATCTCCCACTGGGGTAACTCCTGTTCATCTTTCAAAGTTCAGCTTAAATATTCCTTTCCTAGGAAAACCTCCCCACTTCCACCTTACTGGTCCTCTGCTTATAGATTCTCATAGCACTTTTTACTTCCTCACTGTCTTTAGGACATTTGTATTTCTAAGTTATTTGTGTAATTTTTGCTTATTTTTTTTTCTGGCTCCTAATACAGCCTGTGGACACCATTAGGAACATATATGAGTTGTCAACAGTCTAACCTGCCTGCCACAGAGTTACTGTCATTAAGTATTTGAGTGAAAATTTCTAGAGAAAAACTCTGATAGAAGATACATCTGATTAACTTAGGGAACAAACAGTGAAATACTGGGTCTGAGACATCAGCATTCAAGTTGAGGCTGACCTCGCTAAAAACAGTAGGTGAGACCTGATTTATATTTGCATAAATATGTCTGGCCCAGTGCTGTGTTTTCTGTTTTGTTTTGATTTTTCTTTTTTTCGGAACAAAGCCACTACCTGCCTTAAAGATAAATTGGAGTCTCCACTCTTGAGTAGAAGAAAAAACATGGAAAAGCTTTTGAAATGGCAGTTTTCCCAGCTTCTACAACCGTCATGACGTTCAAAATAATAGCTTAGCCTCAGCCAGGGCTTGAGGTTACATATGGTATTTTCAGAACGAATGATGTATAGTGTAATTTCAGCTGTGGAAATGATAACACCTGTATTCATCCCATGATTTACCGTTTTCAAAGCAATTTCACGTTGGCTCATTTAATCCTCGTGAGTACTTTTTGAGAAAAAAAAAAATTACACCCATTTTGCAAGTGAAGAAACTGCAAGCTGTATCAATTACTTGACCGGCCCAAGACCGCACAGCTGAGAACAGTTTGGGGACTGTAGCCCAGGTCTCCTGACTTTCAATCCAATGCACTCACCACGACTCTCTAGCTGCTGAGTCAACAAGGGTGACGCGGCCTATTTCTATCTTAGTTTTAAATAGATTGTCTTTGGCCTCCTTTTCCAGATGAGAGTCAGTTGGGTTTATCTCAAAGTGGATTCTTTCCTTTGGCTGTGAGCCTTCTTTTTCAAAGCATAATCAGAGTTGGAAAAGATCTCAGCAGTTATTCAGTCCAATGCAACATCCCCACCATGTGGCTGCCCAGCCTAAACTTGAATATCTGAACTGACGGAGAACTCACTCTTGTATGTAGATACATTGGCTTAAGATTTATGACAACTACGAGAAGACTACTATAATCCTCCTTGCTCTACAAGAGGAGGAACTGAGGCATACAACGTGTAAGCTATTTGCTCAGGGTTACACATCTGTAAATTATAGACTCAAGATTTGACCCTAGAGCCTTCTTGCTAACTAACTTATTACATTGCCTCCATGCCTAAACAGTATATCTCCATTGCTGCAAATGAGGGCTATAATTCTTCCAAGTATTTTGATGCCAATTTTAATGCACATGGATATGTGTCCACATAGATGAGGATTAAGGAAAGGAACACATTATTTAGAGATTTAGGTTTTGGCTTTGTTGGCAGGACCTGGCTGTTGGCATGGCAGGATTCAATACATCCAGAGGAAATGTGTTGGCAAAAATGCTTCCTTCTTTAAATGCTCCAGATCAACCCCTGGTGGTTCTAGAAATTATCTTTTCTGGTGTAAGGCAATGATTAAAATCAAGATAGAGATCTGGCTTCATCACAAACTCTATTTAGATTCTAAGGCAGCCCTGCCTTGCCCCCGCCCACCCCAGTTTTCAAAGTACCTAACTTTAACTTTGGGTGTGAAGTGGAATGCCTAGTTGTACAATCTGGAGTAGACAAAGCACACCTTTATGTTTCTCACTATCCGAATTCCTCTTAGTTCATGAGCCACCTATGTTTTTCTGATACAAAAATTTTAATCTTGCAAATTAAGGTGAGTCAGTCATTTTAATTTAAAATCCAACCTCATTTAGGTAACTACTACATTAATTCCATTTCTCCCAGTAGCTCTCCTTTCCTTCTCTTCCCCTGGGGTGGTATCAGGGTGCAGCTGTCTATGTTAGCTACTGGCTCAGGTGGGGCTGGGGTGTGGAGAGAGGTGGGCATAGTGCCCCAACCCATTGTGTATTCTTATCAGCCACCACTGGGGTGCATTTCATCCTTCCAGGTCTTGGTCACAACCCCATCCCTGCTGGGTCTGTATCATCTGCTTGCTGACTCACCATGGCCTCCAATTGTACACAGTGTCTCCTTCTTGTCCCAGCTGGAGGGTTCTTTGTATTTGCTAGCTCTTTCAGACACCTTTGAATGCTCCCCTGTGACAGTCAGGGCTGCAGAAGACCCCAAGGAGCTTTCTCTGGGTCTCCTTGGAGATGTTGCTGCTCCACCCTTTGGCTCCTTGCAAAGCACAGGGATCCCCTAAATATGACACACACCAAGGCAACAGACATATCTTCTTAGCTTTGAGATCCTCCAAAATTATTTCAGGTTTTCTACCATCCTTTCCTCCCAAAGTTTTGACCCCAGGAGTAGAACATGAAGTAGTCCCTTTGACCAACCTCACACATACAGACATACTTATATCTCTTCCCTAAGCTTTCCCCATCACCCATGTCCAATGCAGAAATTTATCTTACCATTTCCATGTATAGCTCCTACACAGTACTTAGGTCAGCATTTCATGTTCACTACCCCATGGTTGATAGCTCAACTCTATATTCTGAGAACTAGAGTTCTTGAAGAGCTAAAATCAACAACAATGAAAATGACAAGAGTCCTTTTCAATTTTCAAAGCTGTTAAAATGAGATACTGAATGAGGCTTTTCCTTTTGTATTGGAATTTTGGTTGAAGCCCAAAACCTGAAAGAGTAAGTACGGTGACATTCTAAATAGAGCACCAAGTCGTTGCCAGTTTGCTCTCCCAGTGCTCCTGAGGATGTTGCCAGAACAGTCTTGCAATCCCCCATCCTTCCAATCCCCCATCCTTCCATCCCCAAACAACCTGTGCAAATAGGAGACTAGAAATTCCAAGGGAATTGGTTAGAGGACAAGAAAACTTTTCAGCGGTAGTCACACCTGAGACTTTTTCCTTTTCTTGCCCAGGGAAGGGTTCTCCAAGAAAATGATCCAGAGAGTTTTAGGGAGTCAGCAAGAAAGGAACTTGGACCACCGTCCCCAGGTAGATGTTACTGAGCTACAAAATTCACACGTCACTGGAGGGCAGCCCATCAGAGTTTAGTGCTCTGAGGTCTTTCTTACGGGAGGTGAATACAGATGGCCTGGTGACCATAGAATCAGTTGCCTGCTTCTAGCCCAGAAGCAGCAAGCAGTTGGAGCTACCTGAATGCATGGCGAGGGAACGGGGAAGCCAAGGGCAGACTACCCTCCCACTGTTTGGTGCAGAAGGATATTTGAGAATGGCCCCCAAAGGATGCTGTGAAAAGCAGCTAGACTTGAACCACCTTTTAGATATCTAATATGGTGTCTTTCAGGGACAAGGGGAAGCCAGCAGCCTGTGGGATGAATCCCCAGGGGCAGAAATTGAGGAGGGAATGATTGACCAACAGTCCAGTTGTCAAGGTCAGGAATTTGTGCAGCCATGAGGTTAGATGAGTTAGAGTTAGAGGAAGGCAACAGAGCTGATTTCTGGCCACGACTTTCTTCTGTTCCCATACTGCGTGACTGACAAGGACAAGATGTAGAGCTGTGTCTCTTCCTCCAAAGCCTGTTTGGAAACCATCCTCATACTGAAGAAGCTTCAGGAAGAGAAGTTACAGCCCCCATCTTCCAGAAGCTCTGTTGGAAAGTTACCTCTGCACCCAAGGACCCAGACAGCAGTCAAGACCTGATGGGCCGCAGCTTCTGAGACCTGGAGTGAGGCGCTGACTGCCGTGCAGATGGGCCAGAAGCCTTCCTGGAGGAGGGGCTGTAGCCAAGAGAAAAAGCAAGGTCGTTCAGTGGAGTGGAAGCAGGCTGGTAACCAAGGGAAACCACCTTAAGACTGTGCTTTGATGATGATCTTAGAGTTGGAAGCGGCTCATAGAACTTAGCAGAGTGAGTGAATCCTTTCACTCTGCTTACGCCAGCTTCCCTGTATTTGCATCCGGCCAGAAGAGCACAGCATGAATCTCTCTCCTCTGTACCTTACCGTTTTGGGTCTCTGGCAGGTCTAATTCTGGTTTCACATCTCTTCATTTCCTCTCCCAGAACATGGCTTTCACAAAATTGACTTTTGCTGACTAACAATTCTCTAAGGCCTGATTTCACTATCATCTAAATAAGAACACTTGGTCTGATTCATCCTGGGATTCAGGCTTTAAATATGCCTTTAGAAAAACTGACATTTATTCTGAGCTGATGGAAGTGGGAATTTGGCCTTTTGCCTTTTTTTTCCCCCCGCGATCGGTATTAACTTCAGTCCCTGATTTACAAATGTTTGGGTCCTATTAGGCAACACAAACATTTCAACAGCAAATGACTTCTGGCCTTGATATTGGGCCCTTCCAACTGGCAGCAACTACTCAGAGGCAGTGTTTGTAAAATGTCATTATATATATATTCCCCCACCCCGCAGAAGACTGATAACACTTCCTGTACCAGGAATTGCTTGTTTCCATGCAGTTTCGAATGTAGGCTGCAGCAGCCTTGGAGCGGGATTGCAGCAGGGGTGTATGGGCCTTGGAAGTTGTCTTCACAGTAAAGGTAGCAGAGA
Organism: Neophocaena asiaeorientalis asiaeorientalis; assembly: GCF_003031525.2. Taxonomy (NCBI): domain Eukaryota; kingdom Metazoa; phylum Chordata; class Mammalia; order Artiodactyla; family Phocoenidae; genus Neophocaena; species Neophocaena asiaeorientalis. The sequence continues at coordinate 102,328 of NW_020172455.1, read as the reverse complement.
GAGATAGATAATTCCCAGAAGAGATTCATAGGGTGACAGTGGAGGAGGGCGGAGCCGGAGGATTCAAAGAGCTTTCATCAACATTCTGTGAAGACAGACGCTGTTTTGATTTGATAGCACGTATTCAGTCCTGGAGACTTCAAACCCAGGCTCTCTTTATGAAGAAAGAAGAATAGTTCAAGTTCCAGAGAAGGAGGAAAGGAAGCACTAAATTCCCCCATCACTAGCCGTCGTATTCATTCCTCAGAGTTGTTCTCAGAAATCGCCACAAACTGGGTGGCTTAAAGCAACAGAAATTGATTCTCTCACAGTTCTGGAGGCTAGAAGACCAAAGTCAAACAGTCAGCAGGGCCTGCTCGCTAGGTGACTCCGGGTAGAACCCTTCCTTGCCTCTTCCCAGCTTCTGATGGTGGCCAGCCATCCTCAGGGGCCTTGGCCTGCAGCTGCATCACAGCAGTCTCTGCTTCTGTCCTCATAGGATGTTCTCCTTGCGTGTTTGTCTTCTATGGTCTTCCCTCTTCTTATAAGGACAGGGGTCAGATTGGATAAAGGGCCACTCTACTCCAGTATGACCTCATCTTACGAATTACTCCTGCGACGACCTTATTTCCAAATAAGGTTACTCTCTGAGGTTCTGCTGGTTAGAAACCAACATACCATTTAGGGACCCACAGTTCAACCCATCATAGCTACTTGAGAGGTTTGGCTCATAAAAATCAAACAGGTGGCTGGGCCTTCAGAGATCAGCAAATCAAGCTACCTCCTTCCACCCACCGCTCCTGCAGTGGTCCACCCCCAGACATCTGAGGAGTGTAGGCATTCACCTCAGGCTGGATGCATCTTCTCCAAGGCGCACGTGCTTCTGAAGGCTCCCGGTTTTGTTGTTCAAGTTACAGAAGCAACGTGGGATAGATGAGTGGTCCTCAGAAACATACTGTGCATAACACAGAGTCGCTCAGAGAGGGTGATGCAAGTTCTGGTTACTGGGGCTCAAGCTCTAGAGATGCTGGAGGTCATTCGCTTCGGTTGCAGGCGTTCAAGTGGCCACATTTTGAGAAACACTTGAACAGAGAAAAGACTCTGAATAAACTTAATTTGAATTTTGGGTTAAGTAGTAACTGCTATGTGGCTGTAGACAGTAATAAAGCTGTCTAAACTTTGGCTTTTAATTTTTTTTCTTTCCTTAATGTGGAAAAGTGACTAACAACACATAATATATGGGAGAATTTTAAGAATTAGAGAGACTTCAGCCTCACAACGTTGTAGGGTAAAAAAGGCTCTTGCCCTTCCTCATTCAGAAGCACCCTCCTTCTTTCTGAAGTCCCTCTGGGAATCCTGGGGCTGTTTCCCATGTGACCAGGTTCTTGTGGGGATCTCTGCAGTGCCATCTCCGCTGTGGTACAATGTCAGTAGCCTTCCCCATCAGTGTTTGTTGTCAATTGGTTTGGGCAGAAACCCCTATAGATGCCATCAGGCTGGCTGGAGGGACCAGCCTTTGGCCCACCCGGCGATCCTGGTCAAGTGTAAATCTCTGATGACACTTGGGCATCTGTTCTTGCCACTGACTCTGCCAGGATGAGGCTCCTGGGCTGTTGATTGTCACCCCTCAGGGTCTCCTCTCTCCTGCTGTGGCTCCCAGCTCCGGACTTTCCTTGCCAAGTCTAGTTCTGGACTTTGCCCTGGAGCTGCCGTCCACCACTGTTACTTGTTGGAATCTAAGTCTTTGATCCCTGGATGCTTTCAAACTGCTCTTCTAGGTGGACCATCCCCTTTTCATTGTTCTACGATTTTGGGGCCCCGTGAAGAGTTTTGCTTCGTCCCTAAGAATTTGAGTTCTCCTTAGTCTCAGAGCAATCACGTTCTTCTCTAGGAGGAGAAGCTGCTGCCCCGGAGCAGGATGAAATCTGTTGTAGAACCAGAAGCATTACTTCCCTTCAGCTCAAAGGTCTGCGGGCTGAGCTTGGCTAATGGGGTCAGGTTATTTCTGCTACATAGTTCACTTCTTCTCTAAGGCCGTGCACATCAGCCCCGTGGTTCAATACCATGACTTTCTTTGAGACGGAAGACATGCACGTATATTTCTGCGCCCCAAATGTGATATAGTTCATATTCTTTGCAAATTTCTCTGCTCGTTCAAATCTAGTTGTTGTTGTTTTCTTTAATTGGATGCCAGAGCCTGACACCTACTTTAAAATTAGGCAAATTCATGCCTTTCTCTGATCCATCGAGGCATTAATTTCTGTGCATCATCTAGTTTAAGAGCTTGACACATAGTAGGTGATCAATACATGTTAGTTTCAATGATTTTATTATATATTAGTTGCCTCACTTTTTAAAGTCTTTCTTATATAAAGCCTACGTTTTATCCCTTAGCCTTCATTCTATTTCCTAGGCTAGACAGAATAAATTCATTCCCTCTTACCAATAAAGTTTCGGTTCTTAAATCTGACTGAATTCTATAACCACATTTGTTATGGAGGAAATCCAGAAATTCACCAGCATTGAATATACTCAATGTTATAGTGACATATCCTTTCCTCTACTTTCCTTTCTTGCCATGTCAGGTCAAGGTCTCAGACTTTCTTGTTTAAAGAGCTACTTGAGCACTACATTGTCTGATTCCCAGGGGAAAGGGGATCTGAGAGACCCTAGGACAGGATCCTGTAGTTCAGTGCTTTTCCAGTTTTACAGTCGTCCAAGTGACCTTGAGGGCATGCCCAGATCTGCTCCCTGAGTTTCAGATTCTGTCCGAGTGGGGCCTAAGAGCATGCATTTCTAAGATTTTCCCGGTGGGAGGAGCCTTGAAACCCACGCTATCGCGGAATCTCTCCGGGCCTATCCTATCTTTCACCGGAAGCTCCACCCACCGCCCGGCTACTGACCACGACTCGCAGCTGATGCTGCGTGGATTCTTCCCTCAGTCAGGAGCTCCGCTTTCCCCTGCTGCAACAGTTAAAGGAAAAACTGGAGAACGTTCGTTTTCAAATCTGGCTTTGCTTCTACCAGGTCGAGTGACGCCAGGTAAGTTACTTTCTGGCTTGAATGTACTTAATTCTGGAGGTGGGAGCAGGGAATATCGTTCAGAGTGGTCTGAAGAACCAAAATGGGAGAGCGTGTGTGAGAATGCCTCCCAGGAAGCAGGCTTTCGATAGTGGGTGCTACGTAAGTCAATGATTGATAAATGCCGTTGCCCGTGCAAAAGATGGGCCCTGAAATAAGTGCACAGCAATGGAAATGGAAAGGGGAAGGTAGGTTTCACTGATACTGTCAGTGAAAATATGTTCATGTCGCTCAAAATATGTGTTAAGTCAATAAGATACATTCAGACCTGGAAAGTACTTAGAAACGTGCCTCCATCTTTTTAATAAAGTCGACTAATGCACAAACGGTTCAAAACCTTTGTACTCTTGGTCTTATCTTCCACGTAGCGCACTCTTGCTAAGCAGATTGGAGCAGTAAATGTTCAGGTGCTTTCAATCACAGCTTGTAATTAATTTGCCTAAGAAGAAAAATGTGCTCCGGTCTTGAAAGCTGGGTTATAAATCCTGGAGTGGGCGGGAGGGAAGTTTTTCCATGGAAACTGCGTTTTTGAAAAACAATTCAGTTGAAATGAATCATGTTAGTGATTGTGATTTTGAAAGAGTGAAGAATAAAGGCTGGCATTGACATTGCTTGTAGGAAGATGGCAGAAGGCAAGGGAAGAAACATATGGTTTGGGCTGGGAACAGTCTGGGTTTGATTTCTGATTTTGCTACTGATTGGTTGTGCGAAACTGGGTAAGTGATTTCATTTTCCTGAAACTTGGTTGTCTTATGTAAAGATTGAGATTGTCACTGTTTAAAAATTTTGTATTAAGTGTTTCATAATACCTTCAACACGTTGTAGATATTATATATAGGGGATCCAAAGATCTGATTGGACGGTAAAACCGACTAAAGCCATCCAGCTTAAATATTGACTGTAGGAAATTTTAATTTCCCTGATCTCTCAAATTCTGGCAAATTGTAAAGGACCCTATTGCAGTGAATCCATTAAATGAGGTAAAGGAAAGATAACTCTAGATTGAATATTGGATGCAGGCACTGTTAGTCTTTAAACAAGGACCCATTATGTTGGCGTGGCTCTAACGTCTTGGTAGATTATGTAAACCCAAACCTAAGCCAGAGTCCATCCTCTCGATCATGATAAAGAAACTTAAGAACAAGCAATCACAAATAGCCAACTAGGCTTTCCCAAATAATACAGCTACTTAAACTATAACCAATCAAATAATTTATCTGCTTTGCGTTCATGTCTTCTCCATAAAAACCTTGCCCCTAGCTCCTGCTGACGAAGAACTCCTAACCACTTTTGGTTTGGCATTGCCTGATTTGAATCAATGTATATCCAAATAAACTCTTTTGGTGACATGCAGTGAAAGGCGTGGGGAGGGCATGAGGATTTTGGTTTATCGCTTTGGCATATTGAAGATATTTGGCGTATCTCCCCAAAACATGATCCCAACATTACATCATATTGTTGGGGAGGAAGAAGTTTTCCTCTCCCCTTCTAGGTTCTTCTGCCTGACCTGAGAATTAAATTGACATGAGACAGATTAACAGGAGAAAATTGAGCAAAGTTTTAATAACATGTATACATGGGGGAGACCCAGGAAAACTGAGTAACTTTCTGAAATGTCTGAAACCCTCACCTTAAATAACATCCTCAGCTAAAGACAAAAGAGGATGTTGGGGGTTATGGTTTGGGAGTTCAAAGGGGAGGAAGGCAGTTGGCATGGAGATGGAGAAGCAAATGTTTGGTTTAAAAAAAAAAAGGCTTCCCTGGTGGCGCAGTGGTTGAGAGTCCGCCTGCCGATGCAGGGGACACGGGTTCGTGCCCCGGTCCGGGAAGATCCCACATGCCGCAGAGCGGCTGTTCCCGCGAGCCATGGCCGCTGAGCCTGCGCGTCCGGAGCCTGTGCCCCGCAACGGGAGAGGCCACAGCAGTGAGAGGCCCGCGTATCGCAAAAAAAAAAAGGCTTGAAGACAGTAAGCTTTAAATTTTGTTGAGAGTATTGGGTGATTCTGTGGGAGAAATAAAGGGTGAGGCTGAAAATGTCTTTTGGATTAGATCCTGGGTGTGCATGTGTCTTATGATGAGACACACGTGGGGGCCAGGGAAACATTCTAGGCAGGTGTCTGGTTAGTGATTAATGCTTAAGGCCTCCTTCCTTGCCCCGAGGCCAAAGCTCACTCCCATTCTTAGGCCTCTGACAGCAGAAAGCTCTCTGGCTTTTCCCTCCTCTTCACAGCTGTAACCCTAACTTGTTTGCTGAACTTCACCTTTTAGAATTTCTCTGGTTCCTAAAGTGCACAAGGGATTGATTGGAGGGCTGCACCGAAAGAAATCCTACTACACAGAAGTTTTCTGAAAAGCTGTAGGAAACAGGCTACTGGGGTACTCATGACAGCAACAGCAGTAGGGAACAAATAAAAGGGTGAACTGGAGGATATTCAGGAGAATATCTATTTTCTATCATAACTGATAGAAAATTGTAACTGGATGTGGGTAGTAAGGAAGATGGACATATATGACTTTGTATGCCTGGGTTCAAATGATGACACAAACTAAGGGAATTAATATACCTGGTTTATTTTTCTTAATTGTGATTTATTTTACCAGGCTTCTCAGGGGAATTATTCTCATCTGTTTTCCCTTAAGTCCCTGAAACCAGTGAATGGGAGAAAAAATTGCAGCCGCACTTTCCAATGGATCCTGCTATATACAGGGCAGGACCTCTGGCAAAGGTGCCTCCTTTCACTTGGTGCACTTGGGCAGGTGAGGGGAGGATGTCTGGTAAAGTGGGAAGCAGCGGTCTGATTAATTTTGCCTCCCAAAGTATCTGGCAGTAGCTCACCATCTGCCACCACGTGGCATGTCACAGCTGCTACTGCCTTATAATTAGGTTTACTCAAGCCTTGGAGGGGGTCCTGCAGTCGAGTGTGACTGCCAAGTGCTTCCTGCCTCAGGCCTCTTTACCTGTGAGGTGGGTGGACTGCTGTCAGGTGCCCTTACAAACCAGTTGTAAATTACTTTCACTGAGCTAAGGTCAAAGGCATGGGAAGAATAGAAAGTGACAACACTGAGGATTTATATAGCCCCTCTCCTACAAGTACTTCACATATATGATCTAATTTGCCCTCCTGTGACGCCTGGGGAACAGAGGGCTTGCGGGGGGAGGCCGAGATTAGAGGCAGGTGTGAAGGCTTTGGTTAACAGCCTTGAATTCTCAATAAGGCAGCATGGTTTCCTTCTCATTTTTCTTTGGGCTTTGTTTTTATTTGCTTGTTTCTGAAGCTGACTGGTTTTTTGTTTCCCTCTTTCAGTTTGATGGTGAGAATGATTCCACATTTGGTGGGGTGCCTTTGATTCCATTCCTTGAGGAAGCAACACACTGATAGGTTACCAAAATGTACATTAATGATCAAGCTACATAAACAAGCAAACTCTGATATGGAGAACTCTATGATGAGGTTATTTCTGAAAGGAAAATTAAATATTGCAGATAAATAATTATGGCTGGAAAAAGTTCTCAAGATTGATTTTCATGCATTTGCACTCCCCCACTTGTTATGTGAAGCTCTCCAGTGAATGCAAATTCTATTCCATGCTTCTTCAAAGACATATGGAGGTTTTAAGGGAATCTTTGCTGCTGGTACCCGTCTGACTTGTCCAGGGTCACACAGGAAGTTGGTGGTAACTCAGACCTTATCCTAGGTTTCCTGACTTTCTGTAAGATGTTACGGAAAAACGCAGAAGAACTTTTTGGCCAACCCTCTACTTGGGTCTCTTTCTCTGCACTTACGTGTGAGGCTACTTCTGCCTCGCCTGAATCTGGCTTCTGTTGCCATTTCCCATACAAAGAAAAGGAAGTTGATGATGGTAGAAATAAATACCACAAAGGCAAAGGAGACCAATGAAAGGATTAAAGGAATGACACGGGGGAAGAGATGATAGGAATTTAATCTGTTACATGCAGCTTTGGGCAAAGGAGAGAAAGGGAGGGTGACTATTTACAAATCGTACAGCGCTGGAAAGGGAGGGTTTGGGGAGCCCAGACCTGGCAATGGGTAAATGAGTCTAGTCAGGACATGGGCTCTCAGAAAAATCACCTGGGAGAGGAGTGGGCTAAAGACGAGGCAAGCATCATTCAGCAGCAGTAACCAAGAGTAAGAAGAGAGAGACCTTAAGGTCGTGGTTAAGGCCACCCTAGAGACTTGATAAGCAACGTGTGCGTGACTTCCAATTGCAAAACCCTTGGAACAGAGTTGAGTGGAAGGAACTGCCCCAGGGAAGATTATAAACTACCCATGGTGCCCTGAGGGAAGGTAGTTCTTGTAGCTGTCGGTATCCAGCTGACGGAGGTCGGAGGGCCTTTCCTGTTTTCAGGGCTGCACTAATGGAGCTCACTGGTCTCCCCACTGTAGACAGGTATTCTGGAAGCTTGATCCTGCGTGCAGGTAGAGAGTGTGCTATCAAACAACTGCGTGGAGCCCTAGTATTTTCAGAGACAGGCTTGACATAAAAAGCTGATATGTATTATTTGATAAACCTAATCTAGTCTAAGTTTCCGTCACGTTCTTAAGTCACAACTTCAGAATACAAAGTGCGGCATACTCTTTATGCCTAGCGATGGATACGTATGTGACTACCATGGTTCCTCCCTGGGACATCTGAATTTCCTGAAATGGACTTTATTTTAAAGATAAAAATTGTAAAATGTCAATGAGTTGCATAAAATGCTACAAGCAGAAGAAGTCTGGGGCATCACCTGGAGCAAAGCCATCACGCAGGTAAGGCTCAGAGAGTTCTGTCCTTTACACAAGACTGCGCAGCGAGGGAGGCGAAGCTGAGTTTGGGTAGCATTCTTCTCACCAATTCACGGTGCCTTCTTCTGCTTCCCTTGTTCTAGCACGGGCTTCCCTTGTTTGACAGACCCAGGGGAAGTAATAACTAAAACGATGCTGTTTTAGTTAAACACCACAGATTCGTATTTTGTCACTATCGTTCTTTTCGTCCCTGTTAGTTCTTAGTGAAAATTGTAATATTCAGTTTGAAATTGAAACTAGCCAGTTATACCTACAGTACTGTCGATGTGATTGTTCAATAGTACTGTGATTACTGGAGGAATATGGAGCTGTTCTTATTAACTGGGTGCAGAAGATAGAGTGTGAACACAAAGCATTCCCTGGAGTGAGTTGCATTGATTTGAGAGCTCTGTTGAATGGTACTTCTTTTAGAAATAGCCATGAGAATCGAGCAACTGTGTACAAAAAGTAAATGTAACCCTACCTAGTTTTTTGCAGTTACACAAAACCTTGATTTTTAAAAAAAAAAAAACCCAGATGATTTAAAAACATTTCTAAAGCATAGCTCCAGTGAAACAGTTTAAACTAGTAGTAACCTTTAATGAAATGAATTAAGCTGCAATCTGATGGAGTATAATTCCAGCAGAAATTAAGCTATGGGGATCAAAATGTTTTCTAAAACCAGCTGAACCAGTTTGTTGGTGAGGAGTAAAAGGGTGTTAGAACTTGACCTTATAAAACAAACTTATAAGAAACAAAGCATTTACCAAGTAAAGTTTGTAGCCTGTTGTAAGCACTGTTGGATTTGGGGCGGGACAAGTCACTTCTGAAGTATAGTAGACTTATTGAAGAAAAAAAAGTGAAGAAAAAGAAAAAGCAGACCAGGTAGCTATAATGCATTCCTCAATGAGTCACATGTAAAAAAACAAAACGAAAACCACCAACAGAGAACAGCATGCCTGAAAGTTTTCCTCCTTTAATATTCAGTGTTTAAACTCATGACATATATATTTAACATCTTTATTGGAGTATAATTGCTTTACAATGGTGTGTTAGTTTCTGCTGTATAACAAAGTGAATCAGCTATACGTATACTTATATCCCCATATCCCCTCCCTCTTGTGTCTCCCTCCCTATCCCACCCCTCTAGGTGATGACATATATTTTTAGGGCTGTTCCAAACAGAGCAAGCAAGGAGGCCTTATTCTTCTTCAGTTTTTTAAGAGGGATTTCTTACTGGTGAACTCATTTTGGACCAACAAGAGCTGGTGATCCTACAGTATGTGGATTTTTTTTTTTTTTTTTTTTACTGAAGGCTTTAAGGTCAATTAAAGATTAGTGTGGAAGGAGCTCATGCTCAGAAATGAGCTCTGTTTAGCCTGTTAGCACAGACATATGATATTCCACAATACAGAAGAATGTCTCTGATGTGTCCAAATTAGAGTTTTGGCGAAACATTTAGCTGAGCACAGTTGGTGAGTCTTCCTCTGTTCTGATTTCAGTGTTCTTCTGTTGTCATTTGGACTCCATGGTTGACTGGTCTATTTCTGTGTCCCTACATCAGCCCATGTTGGACCTTGTTCATGATAATCAGTATGGACTGTAAAAGCTTTTGTCCTTCAACTGCAAAGGCTCAAACTTGATTACTTTTATGTATTCATTTTACTTTTGTTAGCAGAATTTTTTCTGGCAGGTTTATTGAGATATAATTGGCGTACTGCAATGTTTAAGGTGTACCACGTACTGATTTGCCTTACATACATCATGAAATGATCACAGTAAGTTGAGTGAACATCATCTCATATAGACACAAAATTAAAGAAATAGGGGAAAAATAACATTTTTCCTTGTGATGAGAACCCTTAGGATTTACTGTCTTTAGAAGGTGCGGATAGAACATACAGCAATGTTAATTATATTTCACATGTAGTACATTACATCCCTAGTACTTATTTATCTTGTAACTGAAAGTTTGTACCTTTTGACTGCGTTCATCCAAGGCTCAAACTTTGAAATAGAGTTTTCCTATAGCAGCTTACTTATATGTGGAGTCTGAAAAATACAAGTTCATAGAAACATTGTAGAATGGTAGTTGTCAAGGGCTGAGAGGCAGGAAAAATGAGGAAGATGTTGGTAAAAGGTACAAACTCCCAGCTGTAAGACGAATAAGTTCTGGGGAATCTAATGTATAGCATAATGACTACAGTCTATAATACTGTATTATATACTGTATTATATATTACATACTGAAAATTAGAAAGAAAATTAGAGTAGATCTTAAGTGTTCTCAGCACACACAAAAAATGGTGATTACGAGAAGTGATAGATGCATTAACTAACTTTATTGTGATAATTTAACAATATATATGTCATATTATCACATTGTATACCTTAAACTTACACAATGTTATGTCAATTATATCTCAATAAAGCTTGAATAAAAAAGAGACAAAAATAAAATAGAGTTTTCTTTAACTGCATATTGACTGCTATAGCTATTTGATTTCATCACCCTTCTTCACATTCTTGCAAATACAGAAAATAACTGGGCGTAGCTCTTTCTCTTTCTGTGGGAATGTTATGTGGTGGCTGTAAAGAGCCAACCTTTCAGTTCCATTTTTTAAAATAAATTTATTTATTTGTTTTTATTTTTGGCTGCGTTGGGTCTTCGTCGCTGTACATGGGCTTTCTCTAGTTGCTGCGAGCGGGGGCTACTCTTCATTGTGGTGCACAGGCTTCTCATGTTGGTGGCTTCTCTTGTTGTGGAGCACGGGCTCTAGGTGTGCGGGCTCAGCAGTTGTGGCATGCGGGCTCAGCAGTTGTGGCACGCGGGCTCAGTAGTTGTGGCACACGGGCTTAGTTGCTCCACAGCATGTGGGATCTTCCTGGAGCAGGGATCGAACCCGTGTCCCCTGCATTGGCAGGCAGATTCTTAACCACTGCCACCACCAGGGAAGCCCTCAGTTCCATTTTGATGAAAAGAAATTTATAAAACTTCTTGATTTAGGTAGGAGAAAGTGACTTCTTGGCTTAATGTCGATGTTTTATGGCTCATTTCTTTATCCCATAAAAAATTAACAGTGATATTATCTAATATGTTCCAGGTACTGATAGGTGTTTGATATAGCGAACTGGTCCTGAAATAGCAGAAATTCAATAAACATTTGCTGAGATAATGAATAATAACCACCTCTTTACAACTAGTGACAACCATCTGAGTGAGTAGCTCTCAGCCTCCTTTTCAGCCTGAGTAGAGAATTAGGAGAAGATAGACAAGTTACTGGAGTTTACAACCATAGAAAATTATAGCAATACAATGAAACTTGGCTGTTTAAAATATCTTTAACCACTTATTTGTGGTTACATTATTTAGAATTCCTAACCACTAGTAATCAGTTCAGCAGACATGGGCCATTTATCAGGATGCCATTTGAAATCTTTGAATGCTTACCTTGAAAGTAATCACAAATACTATGGAACCATCTGTATTTCTACTCCACTTAGTCAAAACCCATGCAGATTACACTTAGGAAGACTCACTTTTTTCTTCTTTTGAACAAATTAGTAGCATAACATTTGCATAGGAGAGTGGAGAGTTAGTAGAAGCTATTTCTAAGCTCCTGTAGTAAACAGAAGTAATAATTACAAGTGAATCTTATTTATTCATTAAAGAATTCCATGAATATTATCAGTTGATAGGTACCTGAATTGATAAATATATATATTCCTTAAATATATATTCCTTTATGTCTTTTTTTCTTTTCCAGTAAAAAAAAAAAGTGAAAGAGAGGATGAGAGAATGAAATTTGAGTGTAGAAGTAATTAATCTGTTCTGACCTTAGAGTGATAAGTAGGGCTCCTTTTGCACTTCTAGGAAAATGTTTTTAACACGGATGAGTTGCAAAGAGATCAGTCTGAATTCTTGAAAAGTCAAAAGCATTTTCATAGCAAAATAGGAAGTGTTTGTTTCTTCAAGTGATTCTCTTGATTGAAAGATGTTCCCACCACCTCATTCTCCTTGCTGGCTCCTTTTTCCCTCCCCAAAAAAGCTGTTTCCTAGTGACAGTGGACCCACTGTTGCCTACAGCTATAAAAGCAGCCTCTTATTAGCTAATCATTTATTAGAATTGATCGATAAATAAGTGTTCTCTATAACCAGGAGGAGGAAATGAGATTCTATAGATTTCTCTCATTCCTCATTATGTTTGTAAAGTAATTTGGGTTTGACTCCTGCCTGGATATACAGCGTTGCTCATCTTGCATTTTTCTCACCTGACAGCCTTACAAGGACAGAAGCTTCTCATCCTCTCATCATGGTACTGATGCAGGGGATTCTGACTTAAGCTTGGGCTTCTTCTAATGACTGATTACTAGTTTTTCAGTCTCTCTTGCTTTCTCTCTCCTGTTTCAAAGTCTTACTCAAGAAGTTGACCCCCCAGTTGAGCCTTAAATGATGGGTAGGAGATAACCAGGGAAAGGAGTGGGGGAAGTTGGGGGCTGGGCCGCATTATGACTTTTGTGGACCCTAAACGTTTTAGTCTTCTTCCATCAATTTCTCTCTTCTCCCCTCCCTCTTCCCCTCCCCCATCTTCTCTCTCTGTCTCCGTCTCTCTCTTTCTGTTTTAATGTGATGGTATAAAGATGAATATAATCCAGGCTCATAACATTAACTTTTCTGATGTTAAATCAAATTAAATCATTTTCATGCTCCCCTAAATGTATTGCGGACCCTGTGTACCGTGGCCACTGTGTGTAAGGGATAGGTCAGGCCTGAGCGCAAAGAGCCACGAGGGCTTTTTTTTTTTTGCGGTACGCGGGCCTCTCACCGTTGTGGCCTCTCCCGTTGCGGAGCACAGGCTCCGGACGCACAGGCTCAGCGGCCATGGCTCACGGGCCCAGCAGCTCCACGGCATGTGGGATCTTCCCAGACCGGGGCACGAACCCGCGTCCCCTGCATCGGCAGGCGGACTCTCAACCACTGCGCCACCGGGGAAGCCCCTGAATGAACTTTTCATTTTCTTGGCTTCAAGCCTTTCATGGAATGGATGTGACACGTAAATAAATAGTTATCGGCATACATTTATAACTAAATGTATACATTTATATATAGTACAGATGAATAGTGATGACCCTCTCTCTCCCCGCTCTCCCTCTCTCTGTGGCATGTGGGATCTTCCCGGACCGGGGCACGAACCCGCATCCCCTGCATCGGCAGGCGGACTCTCAACCACTGCGCCACCGGGAAAGCCCCTGAATGAACTTCTCATTCTCTTGGCTTCAAGCCTTTCATGGAATGGATGTGACACGTAAATAAATAGTTATCGGCATACATTTATAACTAAATGTATAAATTTATATATAGTACAGATGAATAGTGATGACCCTCTCTCTCCCCGCCCTCCCTCTCTCTGCCTCTCTTTCTCAAGAGAGAAATCCTCCTTACATTGGCGGAAGGCTTTGGACAGGCACCAAGCATACCAAGCCATACTGCGTTGAGAGATCTTCCTTGATCAGCTGTGCAAAGGGCTTTGACCAAGGACGGGATTCAACCTGGTTTTTGGTGTTTAGTTTGGAAACAGGTTCCCGTTTTAGCTTAGTGAGTCCACAGCAGTTGCTCTTAATTAACCAACACGGAAGAATAGTAATATTTTAACAACTCAGATTGTTACGTATATGCCCTGAGGACTCTGTTTTATCACTGAACTGTTGTTTAAGCTATCATTACTTTTCTCTCCACAGCTTTTGTTTCTGCATTCCCCCACTTCCCTAATTAGTAACTGCTTGAGTCTGCTGTTTGCACTCAGGAAGGCCAAGGAAACGACAGCTTTTTTCAACAAACAAGAAGTGGGGGACAGGGAGGGGCTTTTGTACCCAAGAGGGCTCCACAGGGTCCTGCTCAGTTTCGCTCCTTGCTTAACGTCAGAGTTTAATGTAACCAGCCGTGACTATAAGCTGGTTGCCGTGATCGTCACAGACACGGTTGTGGTTGGGGGCGTGGTTTGCAGTGGAGACAATAGGACCTTCCGAACAGCTGCGCTCCCAAGGTCCAGCCTGGAGTTCACTTCCGGCTTCTCCTTCCCTGTCTCTCCGACTCGCAGGACGTTATCAGGAAGTTGAGGAACACGTAAAGCTTGCCCCCATGTGCTTCTGCTTTACCCCATTCGCAACTCCAGGTTTTAGCCCGCTCCTTCTGCTGGGCTGTCACTCCACATAGCCGGCATCTCCAGCCAGCTCCAGGGCCCCTGCAGTCTCTGACCCTCCCACAGAGATCACCTCGACAGGTTGGGAAAACTGTAACTAAGACTATAGGAAATAGTCTTAGCACTATTAGGAAATGATACCCGTTTAAGGCTCCCCAGGGACTAATTCTCCTTCCCGGGGAAGAAATGGGCTAATGGCATTTTAATACTTTTTGGTTTTTCAAGAAATAATTTTGCTTCATTTAAACAACAGAGGAACTTGAAAACTTTGTCGGTTTGGTCACAGTGTTTGAAAGGTATATTAGAAACAGTTTTAGCTCTGGGCAGGAAAACATGTTTCGACAGTTCAGAACTGAGTCAGACCTGCATTTGGGTACACACTGAACCTTTAGTTCAAAAGAATGATTCACTTTTCAGTGGCAAAATGTAGAAATATTCCAACATTTTTTCCTTCTCATCTTTGCTTTTATAAAATGAAAAGGTGGAACTTTAGGGCCCCATAACAAATAATTAACTTCAGACTGTTCAGGAATGTTGTCATATTCCAAATAGATCTAGTGATGTCTTTGAGGGTAAATGTTGAATTTTAATTCATTGTGGGGTGAAAATGGATTCTACTGATTGTTACTCTAAAGAAAATGTGTGCATGTGTAAAGAACATGAGATTTGGAATGGCAAGGCAAGGATTTTGGTCCTGGCTTTGCCACCTACTAGCCCTGTGCCCTCTGGGCAAACTCATTTATACTTTCTGGGTCTTAATAATGTTAACTGGGAACATTAATGTCTATTTCAAAGACTGGTGGAGATTTAATAACAATATATGTGGATTATATAAACTGTAGAACATTACAAAAATATTAGTTGATATTTACCTTTGCCCTCCCCAAAGCAGGAACAATTTGTGGTGTAAAAGTCTGTATTCTGAGTTTGACACTTCTCTAATTCTCAGTGAATTGGCTCAAAGGTTATTGAGAAAATAACACATCACCGCTAATTCATTTCCATTCATTAATTATTGAATAAGGCAATTTAATATTTTATGTCAACCTATAGTGTTGTTATAACCACCTGAGGATGATAAACTCAGAGGGTATTAGAACTATGGAGGCTTGCAGATATCTTGTTCAAAGCCCCCCTTTATGGATGTGTAAATTGAGGCCCAGAGAGGGTAAGCAGTTGCTTGGAGTCACCAGCTTGCTGTTGGCTGAATGAGGGCACCAATGCTCAGGCCCCTGCCCCTCTGCCTCGCAACTCACCAGACCTGTGTCCACGGTGGTTTTAGAAAGGGGAAAGGGACAGCGGAGGCGGGTGTGAGTGTAGGACTGAACTTCCTTAGGGGCTGAATGGGATATCCTACACTTCTCAGTGTTGCCGAAACCCGGCCTCTGTACATTGGCACCAATTTGAATCTCAAAGAGTTTTGGGTGAAGTAGAAAAGAATAGCTTTATTGCAGGGCGCCAAGGAAGGAGGCCAGGGCAGCTGGTGCTTAAAAGACCTGAACTCCCCGAAAGCTTTCAGGGAAAGGTTTATAAAGACAGGGTGAGGGAGGGGCATTGTGGGGTGTGTGATCAGCTCGTGGACATTCTTCTGATTGGTTGGTGGTGAGGTCATCAGGAGTCAACACCATTAACATTCTGGTTCCAACTGGTCTGGGGTCTGCGTGCTTGTGGGCAGCACACAGGTAACTTCTCCCACCTCGGGGGTGGGGAGTGGGGGTTCAGTATCTGCAAAACAGCTCAAAGGACATGGCTCAGAATATTATCTGTAGCCCTTGAGGAGGAACTAAAGGTCCTGACTTTGTTTAGTGTTTAAAGTATTATTATTTTGTCTTGCTTGACTGTTTTACTTTCTTTTTGCATTTTCTCATTTCTCTTATTAAGTTTATTCTTTGACTAAAGTTTTTCTACAGGCAAAAGGCAGGCGGAGGACATGGGTGGGAGTGTTTTCTGGGAAGACCTCATAGGGTCCTGCTAGGTTACATCAGGTTCCCTGACACTCCCTGCCTACTTGTCTGTGTTTTGTTCTTAAACTCTCTGTAGGAGGTTTTCTGGGATGGAACTTTGTACCATAGAAAGAGAGCTCGCCCCCAACTAGCAGCTGATGCTAGGACAAGCCTTTTAAACTATTTACATGCGCAGAAACCCAGGATCCTCACCTGTGGTTTTCCATAGGCTTAAATGCAATAATTTATATAAAGCATATGGGATAATTTCCGATAATGGTTGATTCCAACATTGTTTAGTTGACTGAAGGCTTTCAACTTTCTCTGAGTCTCCTATGGAGAAATGACTTGCCCTTAAAGGTTTGCTTTTGTAGCTAAAAGTGAAAATGTTAAATATTCTCAAAGGCAACGGAGAGGGGAAGGACCTTAGTGGTTTCCTTGTTAAATTCTTCGTCCATGGCTGGTCACGTCGATGCTGACAAAGGTCAGACGGACAGGCAGCGGCCGCCGAGCTGTGCTAGGCTGTCTCCCGATCTTGTGGAATCAGGAGCCTCTGACATTCTGCTCCTGATTGAGGGAAATTTTCCATTGGTCTGTGTGGCATTTTAGCAGGCAGGTGAGTTCCTTAAGTGCTTGCTGACAGTCCTTTGATAACAGAGACAAGGTCGTCATTGTATTGTGAAGGTCACCGAAAGAGAATTTCTGAAAGGTGTCCCAAAAACATCTTGTTTTTATGGCTAATGGGCCCCATTCAGGGTTTCTTCCAGATGATTGATGACCTTCAGTAGCGTCTGCCTCTCTTCATACTGATGCTGACAGAAAGGAAGTGTCTTAGAGCCAGATGTGGCCACTAATGCAATGTGACTTTGTTCTCATTCTTTGAAAGGAGAAAAAATGCTGTGAAAAACAGGCCCAGCATTTGGAGGGTTTGACTCTTAGGTTGGATTCTTGTCAGCTGTGAGATCGTAGTATAGGTCTATTATTTGATATCTTTGAGATTCATTTTTCTTTCCTCTTAACTTGCGGTAATTATACAGTTTGGGGTGATAGGCAGGATATGGGCCTTAGCCTCGAGTAGGTCTGGTTCAAGTCCTGCCCACAAGCCATACAGCTGGAGTTTTGAGGCAGGCAACTCAGTTTGATGAGTCATTGTTTATCCATAAAGGTACATCACAGTACTGTTAGGGAGGATCAAATGAGATCATGTAATTAAATGGCATTAAATAGATGCATCAATAAGTGTCAGTTTTTCCCCTCTATTATATAGTGATATAGCAGATTGTTAAAATAAGTGGTGAGTGAGAGCATAGCACACAACAATAAGTAGAGAGTACCATTTTGATAAATTACTATCTTTTCAGAAGACAGGAAAAACAAAGTTTCTATTCTTAGTGTAACCAGCTGCTTTACCAAAGGGTTTCCCTCGAGGTGATCAACATTTTAGTTTTCTTTCTGCGGCAGCAAAACGTTTTTCTTCTTAGTATGAGCCAGAGTGGAGAGTCACCCTGAAATTCCTAAGGATACTTTCTTAGAATAGCAAATCATCTTCGCATTATTGAGTGTAGGTACCCTGACAAAGTTGGATGGAGAAAAAATATCTTTAATTTTCCAGGAATAGGATTTAATGAGGCTTTTCTTATTTTTTTTAGAAAATTCATAAAGAAGGTGACCCAGTGTTTTTGGAGAGTTGATAATGGGGTGGGGGAGGCATAGTAAGTCTAGATTCTTTATTTGAGACTGCTGGGCTGCTTTCCTTCTCAGACACGTATGCTAAGATTGCTAAGTGCTATCAACTGAATCCCACGTTCAGAAAAGTGGAGTCATCCTTTCGTCATGAACCTGGGATTCAACAAGCAGAAATATCATTATTAGAGTAGATGAACATCACCAATCAGATTGTGTAGGGTAAACTTCAGTAAAGATATGGTGTGACCGTAGGAATCTATGACAATAACAGACTAGTTGGAGTCCAGTTTATTCCGTGCTTGGCATTAACAGAGGATTCAGCTCTGGGTGAAGCATGAAACTGGGGTTCTTGAATAATTTAAGGGATGGGGTACACATATTAATATTTAGAGGGGAGTATTGGATTTCCTGCTAATAAGGAAATGGGGTTCCAGTGATTTGTAGGGAAAAATAAAAATACCATGACTTCATTTGTATTCTCAGCTTGTGGAGACTATTACATTGGTTATGTTAGGCTCTATTCTTTTATATTTGTTTTCAGTGACATGTCTTGTTTCCAATATACTAGTTATCCTCCATCCAAACTTTGAAAATTATACATTGCCTTGCAAATGGGCCAGGTACCTCATGCTGTGTTAAGAGAGCCTGTCATGCAGAATGTCCCTACAGAGCAGCGGTGGGAGGGCTGTGAGGGAGACAGGTGTTCATTTTGTAGACTGCGCATGTGAGTTACTATCATTAGGAAGAAGGAAAGTGAAAATAAGACGAAACTCCTTTCCACTGACATTGATCTGACCTTCAGTTGGGTGTCCTGAGCACAATTTTCTAAGCAATATGGTGTTTATTATATTAAACAAATTACAAAAATAATACCTTTCACTATAATTGAGACTGATTCTGCTTTCATTCTCTTTGTAATTGTGGTACTTTATTTATATATTTAAAATTATGAAAAAACATTAAGTGTACCCTGAAATCAGAGAATACTCAGTTTACTTTATTATACTTTGATTAATTCAATTCTGAGTTGCTTTACTAATTATTTGAACTTGTAAATAGAGAAAAAGTTTCACATTCAGAAAAAATGGATTTTCTACCAATTTTGGAGTAATTGTTTGCTTGAGTTGGCATGGGGTAAATTGCTGTAAGCCTTTGAAGTAGATCCTCAGAGTGATGAGTAGAGTTTTGCTTGTGAGTTCTCTCCAAAAATTAAATAAATAAAGAAAAGTGAAATAAGTAGTTGGAGAATGGACATGAAGTGAAGGAAGATTCTTCCCAATAAAGATGCTTTGGATTTAGGGATTTGGTACATACTGGTCTGGCCATATAACTATTTTGAACTGGAACGTAAACAAGAGTTTTATTTTTTTAACCATAATTTTGTGTGATTAACTCTTTTTCAAGTCATGACTGAGTTATCTGATGGGGAAGATTTCTTTTTTAATCGACTATTTTTTAAAGCAGTTTTAATAAGTTCCCAGCAAAATTGAGTAAAAGGTACAGAGATTTCTCGTATACCTCCTGTCCCTACAAACGCACAGG
This sequence comes from Neophocaena asiaeorientalis asiaeorientalis, assembly GCF_003031525.2. Classification (NCBI taxonomy): domain Eukaryota; kingdom Metazoa; phylum Chordata; class Mammalia; order Artiodactyla; family Phocoenidae; genus Neophocaena; species Neophocaena asiaeorientalis. The sequence continues at coordinate 83,110 of NW_020172455.1, read as the reverse complement.
CTCGCCCATCATCAGTATCCCCCATCAGAGTAGTACCTTTGATGAAACTACATGACACATCATAATCAACCAGATTTCCTAGTTTACATCAGGGTTCACTATTGCTTTTGTACATCCTGTGGGTTGACAAATAATATAACATTTATTCACCATTATAATATCATACAAGGTAATTTCACTGCCCTAAAAGTCCTCAGTGTTCCACCTGTACATTCCCCTCCCCACTCCGTCCCCCTCCAACCTCTGACAATCTCTGATCCTTTTATTGTCTCTGTTTTGTTTTGTTTTGTTTTCCAGAAGGTCATATAGTTGGAATGGTACAGTATCCTTTTCAGATTGGCTTCTTTCACTTAGTAATAAGCATCTAAGTTTCCTCCATGTTTTTTCATAACTTGATTGTTCATTTCTTTTGAGTATCAAATAATACTTCATTGTCTGGTGTACCACAGTTTATCCATTAAATGACTGAAAGACACCTTGGTTGCTTCCAAGTTTTGGCAATTATGAATAAAGCTGCTATAAACATTAGTGTGCAGGTTTTTGGTGGACTTAAGTTTTCAATCCATTTGGGTAAATACCAGGGAGACCAATTGTTGGATTGTATGGTAAGAGTATGTTTAGTTTTGTAAAAAACTGAAAAACTGTCTTCCAAAGTGGCTGTACCATTTTGCATTCCCACCAGCAATGAGAGGGTTCCTGCTGCTACAGGTCTTTGCCCACGTTTGACATTGTCAGTGTTTCAGATTTTGGCCGTTTTAATAGGTATGTAGTGCTATCTCACTGTTTTAATTTGCATTTCCCTGATGACAAATGATATGGGGCATCGTTTTATATGCTTATTTATCCTCTGTGTGTCTTTTCTGATGAGGTGTTTGTTAAGATCATTGGACCGTTTTTAATTGGGCTGTTTGCTTTCATATTGTTGAGTTTTAAGAGGTCTTTGTGTAATTTAGACAGCAGTTTTTATCAGATGTCTTTTGGAAATATTTTCTCCCTGTCCTGTGGCTTGTCTTCTCATTCTTTTGACAGTACTTTCGCATTGCAGAAGATTTTAATTGCAGGGAAGTCCATATTATCAATCATTTTCTTCCTGGATTATGCCTTTTGTGTTGTATCTAAAAAGTCATTTTCATATCCAAGGCCATCTAGATTTTCTCTAGTGTTGTATTCTAGGAGTTTTATAGTTTTATGGTTTTTGTTTAGGTCTGTGATCCATTTTGAGTTAATTTTTATGAAGGGTATAAAGTTCTGTCTTTAAATTTTTTTTTTTTTTGCACGTGGATATCAACTTGTTCCAGCACCACTTATTGAAAAGATTATCTGTACTGTATTGCCTCTGCTCCTTTGTCAGAGATCAGCTAACTGTATTTATGTATGTCTATTTCTGAACTCTCTATTCTGTTCCATTAATTTGTCTATTCTTTCACCAATACCACACTCTTGATTGTTGTAGCTTTGAAATAGGCTTGAAATGGAGTAGTGTCAGTCCTTCAACTTTGTTCTTCAATATTGTGCTGGCTATTCTGTTTTGTTTTTGTTTTTTGGGTGTTTTTTTGTGTGTGTGTGTGCTTACATATAAACTTTAGAGTTAGTTTGTCAATATCCACAAAATAACTTACTGAGTTTTTGACTGGGTTTGTGTTGAGTCTATAGATTAAGTTAGAAAAAAAAATTACTATCTTGAGCATATTGTCTTCCTATCCATGAAAATGGAACATCTCTCCATTCATTCAGTTCTTCTTTGATTCCTTTAATCAGAGACTTGTAGTTTACTTCAAATATTTGTTGTACATATTTTGTTATGTTTGGGTTTACCTAAATATTTCATTTTTTGGTGTGTTAATGTAAATGGTATTGTGGTTTTAATTTCAAATTCCACTTGCTCATTGCTGGTGTATAGGAAAGCAATTAACTTTCGTATATTAACCTTGTATCCTGCAACCTTTTTATAATTGCTTATTTCAGGAGGGTTTTTTTGCTGATTCTTTTGGATTTTCTATATAGAGTCATGTCATTTGTGAACAAAGACAGTTTTATTTCTTCCTACCTAGTCTGTGTACCTCTCATTTCCTTTCCTGGTCTCATTGTATTAGCTAGGACATTTGGTATAATGTTGAAAAAGAGTGGTGAGAAGAGACATTCTTTCCTTGTTCCTTATCTTAGTGGGAAACCTTCTAGTTTCTCACCATTAAGTGTGATTTAGCTGTAGGTTTTCTATAGATGTTCTTTTCAAGTTGATGATGGGGAGGACTTTTAATGTAATTTTTAAAATATGCTAAGTTAGATAAAGTATTAATGTTCTATTTTAAATCTATAAAGATTTTTTCTCTTATAATGAAAGAAATAGGTGCTTATTATACCACTTTACAGCAATAGAAAGACTTAAAAGGAAAAAAGGAAAATCCCCATAAATCATACCTAATTTTTGGATCCAGAATGTTTTCTGTTGATGTTCATGTATGCATATGTATTGGATTATCCATTCACCCACTCACCCATCAATTCATCCATCCATCATCTTTAAAGTGTCTGGTTCTCCCTCTCTTCTTTATAAAAGCATGCCTCTCTTTCATTGGAATAAACTACTGTTATGATTTTGCTATCTCTCTCGAGCTCTTTGTATTTGCTTCCATTTTTGGAACAGTTCTTCATTCTCTTTTCAGCTCCCTGAGATGCTACCCTTCTCTTCTGCCAGTCACTGCCTTAAGCTAGTCACCCTGAGCGTGACCTCAATCCCATGGAGCTATCAGGTTGATGGGATAGAGGAATCTTACTTTCCCTTTCCCCTCTGTCCTTGCAGTCTCCCCCAAGACTGCTAAACTAGACTACAACTACATATATTATTGATTTTTCTAGTCAGGTACTAACATGAAATAAATTTTTTCAGAAAGACTTGTGAATATATTCTTCTGAGGTTTTACATGTCTTTAAATTTTTTTTCCTTAATAATAATAATTTAGTTTACAATAAAATTTTTGACTCACAATCCTCCCCCTCCCCCCAGAATTCAGAGTTGTTTTCAATTTTTTTTTTCTGGTTATATCTCCCATAAGTTTTATTTCTCTATCTTTGTTCTTTGAATTTGGGGAGAATTTTGGCTCTCTTTTCATTAATTCAGTATGCAATTCTGTCCATTATGATATTCACTACTTAATTTTTTTAATTTTAATTTTTGATATACTTTTTAATTTCTCCTTTGCCAAAAGAAGCCAGTTTTATTAATACTTTATTAGCACCTCAAATCCATTTGTCTGTCTGTCTATCTATCTGTCTATCTCCCATTGTGATTTCCCTGTATCTCAAATTCTTGTTTATTAGACAGTATTTACTATGATTTCTCAGTTAGGTAATCTTCTTTAGAGTGGCCAATTTTCTTCATGTATCTGGTGGTTTTTGCTTGTCTGCTCTATTTCAAATAGAAATCTATGTTGATCATGTTGATAGCTTCCATGATTCTCCTCAGCACATACATAAAGCATCATTGAATCCCTCAGCAGGTGTCTCAGGATGGGAGTTCTGTTGTAATGAGGTGAAGTTCTGCACTTTTTAGCACGCAGTCATGAGAAACACAGCAGACTCCTGCAGAAATAGATTTCTTCACACAAACTAAAATAATTTTGTCATGGTGCTGCTTCCTTGGTTTGCTTATTCTGCAGCTATTATGTAGGATCTGCCCAGGCAAGTTATTTGTATATAGTAATGAACTCAGTGAAATTATTCCAGTTTTACTCTTTCATGATTAAAAATGAAACCATTTAAAGCTTCATTTTTTCTTTTTTTTTCCTAGAACATTCTTAGCTTTATCTCATAGCTTAGATATTCAGTGCTGATACGATCTATACAATTTGAACTACAGTGATATCATTGACATTATTTACTAGATATCCTGCACTAGATACATGAACTTGCTTGGTTCAAGAGTGGTCAAGAGAAAGCTTTTTAAAAATAATTGGCTGCTTTTTAAAATTTATACTTTTGCTATTTGTGTGGTTATTAAATTGCGCTGAACAAATCTGATCCTTTCTAAACAATTATTCTTTAGAATGCGGTAGGTGAATGATAGTGTTTGGAAACAGGATGCAGTCTCGATGTAAAGGGTATAGAGTTTTATGTGTGTGTACATGTGTATAAACACAAACAGGCATACTTGAGATGGGTATTTTTATTGTTATTCAGATAGTTTATACCAGGGGTTGGCAAAGTACTGCCACTGGCCAAATGCAGCTGGCAGCTGTGTTATAAATAGTTTCTTAGATCACAGTCATGCCAGTTTGTTTACACATTGTCTATGGGTGCCTTCATACAACAGCAGCAGAGCTGAGCAGTTTCAGTGGAGACCACATAGCCACAAAGTCTAAAGTATTTACTATCTGGCCCTTTACAGAAAATATTTTCCAACCCCTGCTCTATATCTATGCATGATTGGTCTATTTAATCTGTAAACAATGAAAAACGTGTGTTAAATATTCCCATTCATGTTGTATTTTTATATTTTTGCTTAATACATTCTTACCCTTTATTGCTTAACATACGCAAACATGAAGTCATAATTTCTGATTGTCCTGTTAATAATTATAAAGTGGAGATTTATTTTTCATGATTCCTAATATTAGTGTTGAAACTGCTGCTCCTTTTTTGTTTGCATTTGCATGCTATCTTTTTGTTGTTGCTGTAGGTCTTGTTTCCCGCCAAGCTCCAAACATTTTAACATACTTTGTTTAGGTATGTGTCTATCACCCGGTGTGGTTAACCAGATGTGGTTACCACTCACATGAATATGTGTAATGTTTAGATCAGTTTTCTTCCAGCCTGTAGCTTGTCTTTTCATCCTATTAACAGTGTTTTTTGCAGAGCAGAAGTTTTAAATTTTAATAAAATCCAACTTACCATTCTCTTCTTTTACTTATCGTGTTTTTGTTGTATCTAGGAAGTCACTGCCAATGCCGAGGTCATCTAGATTTTCTCCTATATTATCTTCTAGGAGTTGTATAGTTTTACATTTTACATGCAAGTCTATGATCCATTTTGAGTACATTTTTGTGAAAGATGTAAGATCTGTGTATACATTCACTTTTTTGCATGTGGATGTCCAGTTCCAGTGTCCTTTGGAGACCGTCTTTTCTCCACTGAATTGCCTTTGCTCCTCTATCAAAGATCAGTTGACTATAGTTGTGAACGTCTATTTCTGGGCTATTTTGTTCCATTTATCTGTTTGTTTATTCTTTCACCAATACCGCACTCTTGATTACTGTAGCTTTATAATAAGGCTATAGTACTTGGGTAGTGTCAGCCCTCCAACTTTGTTCTTCTCCTTCAATCTTGTGTTGGTTAGGCTGGGTCTTCTGCCTCTCCATATAAACTTTAGAGACAGTTTGTCAATATCCACACAATAACTTACTGGGATTTTGATGGTGTTTGTGTTGAAGTCCTTGCCCCTAGGCAGCAATTACTACCTTTGCCCTCCTCCCCTACTGCCCTGTATACATCCCCTCATCTGATGCAATTTTCCACTCTTTTCTTCCCTCTCCAAATCTTCCATCGGGCACTCTGCAACTTCTGGACTGTTCTCTGTCAGTGTTCTTATACTCAGAACCTCTTTCTGAACATTCCTTCTACTACTTTGACTGAAGTAAACTAAGGCTGCCCATGGGGACATTACTTTCTTTGTGGCTCTTTCAAAATTTAAGTGGATTGTGGGTTTCTGTGGTCTTGTTCACTTCTCATCTGAGGGCCAGGGGTTTGGTTAGGTGTCCACTTGCTCCTCTTTGCTAGTTTCAGATCATTTACATCCTTCCTTCTTTTGGGGGGTGTGGACATATCTCCTCCTCTTTTGAAGCTCTTATCATCAAGGTAGGACCTCTTCTTTCCCCCTGGTTTCTGTCTTCTATGAAGGAACTTGTCTTTTCTTCATTTCTTTTTACCTCTAGGACCATAGTCTTTCTGTCTCAATTCCTGTTGTCAGGGACCTCAGCATCTACATGAATTAATCATCCAACGGTCTCTCAGTTTATCTCTTCAACTCCAGTAATTTATTTGCACCTGAGTCATAAGTTTTATTCCAGAATTTATCATCACCTAAGACTAGATAACTTCCAAAATTATAACAGTAAA
>NW_020172455.1:57612-76909 GCF_003031525.2 Neophocaena asiaeorientalis asiaeorientalis | reverse complement strand
AAAATAACTCCCAAAATTAAAACAGTAAATTTTTTTTTTTTTTTTTTTTTGCGGTACGCGGGCCTCTCACTGCTGTGGCCTCTCCCGTTGTGGATCACAGGCTCCAGACCCGCAGGCTCAGTGGCCATGACTCACGGGCCCAGCTGCTCCGTGGCATCTTCCTGGACCAGGGCACAAACCCATGTCCCCTGCATCGGCAGGCAGACTCTCAACCACTGCGCCACCAGGGAAGCCCAACAGTAAACATCTTAATTTCCATCTATAAATTCCTATTTTTCTTGCCTTTAAGAACCCCCACTTATCCCTGTGCTTTTTTTTTTTAACCTCATCAGGGATTCAAGCCAGTGGTGCCATCACTTTCTCACTGCTAATGAATCTCCCACTTTTCAGCTGTTTGGTCATGAATTGCTTGTTTCATTATCATTATTATTAATCTCTTAAAAATTCTGTCATTTTCTTGGTCTTCATCTTCCTCTCTTTTACTCATCCTAGATGAAAATTTTGATCCATATCTTTGAGATCTGCCCCTGAGCAGCTGACTCTGGCTGAGGAAAATCACACACATGTGCTCACAAGTTTTATTTTCCCTACATGATCATTAAGTTGAAAGGAGAGTTGCCTAGGAGTTCTTCCATGTGTCTCTAATATTTCTTTTTGTCATGGTCCAAAATGACTATCTCAAAGCGAATTCTCTTCTCAAACCATCTCTTCCTCACTCTCAGCTGATGGCCTAGCTTCACATTTCAGACCGAAAATTAAAGTCATCAGATGTGAATCGCTTTATCTTTTTTGGTATGGGTGCCCTCTTAATATATACTAGGTGACAGCTAGTATTCCTCTCTCAGGTGTAGGTGTCTAGGATCAAAAATTTTAAAACTATGACATGCCTCCACTCACTACTTCCAAGCTGCTTATGTGTTCCATTAACATTCTTTTTGAAATAAGTTTCTGAGAAAGGGGAAAGGAAGTTGCACTTTCCTTGTACCAATGGTTGCTGCAAATGTTCCAAACTCTCCGTTTAGGAATCTTTTGCCAAAGGAACAGATTTGGACATGGGAGTAGTTACAACACAAGAAGCCAAAAAGCACCTGCACGCATGGATAAAACCTGACCCCTGGGGTAGGATGCGGCTTAAGGTCTGCACTGTCTTTGTGTGAAGCTTTCTTCTTTACCCACCACAATATACTACACATCAACCCAGTGTCTTTGCAGACTCATATCTCCTACCAAGACTGGCCTTCAGTCATAATGACAGCAGAACTGGGCAACTTCTGGCCTCCAGTGGTGATTAGAAGACACTACTCCAGCTGACTTCCCCAAATCTATTGGGAGAAACAGCCACCCGGATTGGGGAAGACTAATGGTCTTCACACCACCAGTCCTGTATTAACTTGCACCATCGTTTTTTTCTATTTTCAATGGAGAAAGCATCTCTCTACCTTTTAATGACTCCACAATACATATATATATAAAACGGAATCACTTTGCTGTACACCTAAAACTAACACATTGTAAATCAACTATATTTCAATTAAAAAAAAAAAGTCTTAGCTTCTCTAGTGAATCTTTCCCAATGTCTTAGGAGCATCCTTTAGCATTGTATATCTGAAAAACAAAAAGAAAAATTATCCCTTGACTCTGTCTCCCACAGGTTTACTCCATTAACAGTTCCATTTCTTGGTTCTCTGTTAATAAACTTTTCAAGAGCCATTTTCTCCATTTTTCTTCCGTTCTTTAGCGGTCACTGAGAGCTCTGTGTGTGTTTTAATTTTGAAGAGTTAAAAAAAAAATTCAGAAGGAAATGCCAATACCCAACAACAAGAATTAATAAAAATATTTTATCATGTAAGCTCCAGTCATACAATGCCTGAGAGGGAACTTCCTTTGTTACCAAATTGGATTATTAAGTCTCCCTCTCCAAAGGAAGCTTCTATCTTGATTTGGGTGTACCCTTTCGCACCACTTTTTAGGTGTGCTTTTTATCCCCTCTTAATTTGCCTTAATGCTGTCATGTTGTATATGTCACTCCACAGTTAATTATTTCATTTAGCACATCCATCACCTCATATAATTATTATTTATTCTTTCGGTGGTGTAAATGCTAAAGTTCTACTCTCTTAGTATGTGAATTTTTCTATAGCGTAAACCAAGGAGCAGGATTGCTATGTAGTAGGATATGTTCATTTCAGTTTCACTAGGTTTCTAATTGCTCTCTCAGTTCATTTTATAAATTAATATTCATACTACAGAGAGTATGAAAGCTTTGGTTTGCCCTCATCTTGGCTAACACTTTGTAATATCAGACTTATCGAGTTTTGCCAATCATCCGATACCTGTGCATAAGCCTCTCCTTGTTTCAGTTTCCTGCGAGGTTACACGTTTTTATATATTTATTGGCTGCGCCTCTGGGATTGTCTGTTCATTCAATTAACTCTTTTGTTCATTTTTTTCTGTTGAATTATTTTTCTTTTAAATATTGATTTTTATGTTAAATGGAAATATTCTCTCCAAATGTGGCCCTTTTCAAACTTTGTAAATGGTATCTTTATATTACAGAAATTTAAAACTCTGATATAATCAGAATTGATCTTTTCTGTTTTTTAATCTGTCTTATTTAAGAAATGCTTACATTTTTAGATGTCCTAAAGACATTTCTTCTACATTTTTAAAGTGTATTACAAGTTTTATTTTATTTATTTATTTTTCACAATTTATTTTTTAAATTTTTTTATTTTCTTTTTGGTTATGCCACATGGCTGTAGGATCTTAGTTCCCTGAGCGGGGATTGAACCCGTGCCCCCTGCAGTGGAAGTGCAGAGTCCTAACCACTGGACCACCAGGGAATTCCCTACAAGTTTGACTTTATAAATTAGATATTTCATGCATTTGCAATTTATTTTTTGTATGATGTGAAGTATTGCTTTAGATTGTATTTTCCATAAGGAAAGCTAACTGCGTCACTATACCTTTTATCGAAGAGTCCGTCATTGCACAGGATTTGTATGGCATGCACACCAGGTACTGATTTCCGCATGTTCCTGAATGACTTTCTTGTCTCTCTAATTGATCCCCTTTACCTGTCAACTTCTAAGCCTCTGCCTTAATGTTTTAATGTTACCATAGTTTATAAAGTCCTAAGTCTAATAGGGCAAGCTATCTTGGTTCTTTTTTATTTTTTATAATCATTTTGGAAAATATTAGATAATTGCTTTCCCCAAAAATTTCAGAAGTGGTTTACTTAGTGACGTGAAAACTCACGTTGAGATTTTGATTTAAATAGTCTTGAATATATGGATTATTTGGGGGGAGAACTGACCACTTTAGGATAGTGAGATTTCCTATCCATAAACAAATTATACATGCTCGTCTGCTTGTTGAGATAAATCTTTTCTTATCTCCTTCAACAGCGTTTTATAACTTTCTTAATGTGGATATTATACATCTCTATTAGGTTTCTTTCCATATGCCTTATAATTTAACTTGCTGTTGTGAATATCTTTTTCTATAAAATAACTTGCTGGTGTATAGGATTGACATTTATCTTTGAATGTGGATCTTGAATTCAAATTTTATCAGTTTTTGGATTTTCTATGGAAATTATCAAAATATTCTGCAGTAATTAATATCTTTCTGGTTCTGCAGAACTCTTTGTAAGGTGGTTATCATGCTTCTGCTTAACAGCATGCAATGTTGTTGTTTCATGAAATGTCAAAGTGTGCAGACGGATGTTTATTGGTGCTGAGTAGCCTGAGAATGGACTCTTAGAATGGGCACAAAGTGTGAAGATATTTGTTTCTTGTCACTGCTTAACCCAGGGCATCTACTGCAAAAGAAATGGGCAAGGTGACCCTTTGTGTGAATGTTGGTTACTCTCTTGTCCCAGCCACGTTAGTACTTGCTCACTGGGCCTGGAAGTCAATGATTGTTGGTATTTTCTGTCCCCTTTATGGGGGAAGGGTGAGAGTGTATTTGTTTCTTTGAAGGATAGTTTTATAGGAGAAAGTATAAAATCGTTATGGATATTACATGGAAGTTCAAATATGTGTATAAAGGTATGTATGGAAATTGACTTAGACTCCCAGCTTCACCTCCCATACTCATAATGCTGTAGAGACAGTCTTTAGATATAGACCCCATCATTCCTAGGCAGAACATCTTCCACCAGTGACTTTCCATTGTTGTTCAGTAAATCCAAATGCTTGACCAAGGGACTACAAGGCTCTGCCTGATCTGATCCCCACTACTCTGCTCCGTACCCACCTTAGCACAATGCCTGGTTTACCTTGGGTGTGTTTGGTGTACACAGTGGTCATGGAGCCGTAGATGGAGGCTGTGCATGAGCTCAAGAGCGTGCATTTCCCCTCTCCAAGGATGTCATGGCTACTTCCAGTGCTGATGGCCTTACTATCCAACAGCAGAGACCAATAACGAGCCCGGATAAGCAACACCATTCCCTAGGAGAACCAGCCAGCCACCTGGCAACAGCTTGATGATAATGGACTTCATCCAGCAGGGAGTGGCTATTATTTTTCATCCCTGGAATAATCATATACTTTGGATATGGAGTTGCCTCCCCTGCCCCACCTGACTGCTATTGGTATGCCAGCCTAACCAACCCTGAACTCACAGAAAGCCTTCTTCTCTGACATGGTATTCCATACAGTATTGCTTGAGACCAAGGTACTCACTTAAAGCATAAAAAAAATCTATCAGTGGGCTCTCACAAAATTCTCTGCTTTTTCCATATGTCCTACCACCCCAAAATCATCTGGCCTGACACACATGTAATGGACCATTAAATCTACAGTTCCACTGGTAATTGTGACACAACATTCCCAAGGATGCAGTATATGGTTTGAATCAGCCATCAGTCTATGGCTTTACTTTTCCAACAGCAAGAAACATGGACCTAGGAATGAAGTGGGAGAAGGGGGAGGTGATCCCTTTCTCTATTTGCTGTATTTTTGATACCACTTCTTAACAGTTTTGAACTCTTCTGAAAATGCTTCCAACAAGGAACTAGTTTGGAAGTTGAGATTGCCCCCGGCCATTTTATTTATTTTTAAACTTTTTTTTTAAACCATCTTTAATGCTCTTTTATTTACATCCTCCCAGTAACTCAAATATATCATGCCACATAGTGTCATACTGAACCATGTGTTTTAAGTTACAATGCTGTCCTGAGCTTCAGAAATGTCCATTTCTTTTTTGCCCCTTGGCAAAATGGGCTTCAAAGCATACAAATTTAGGTGATACTTTATGACAGCATCATTTGAACACAGTACTGGCTACCTGGAAAGAAAATTCTTCAACCTCCTCCCCATGGAGCCTCAGGGATTTGTGAGGGCACCCAATATCAAAACAGAGTCTCTAAGCACTTGGTGGAGGTTTGCTTAGCTGTTCCTTTTCATTGGCCATTTTAAATTCCAGATGTTGGCAAACCAGTGGATCAAGAACTGGCTGGGAATGATTGATTTTGTTTACCAAGGAAGGATTGATTATTTGTGATCTAATTAGGTTAAGAAGGACTTTGGTTAGAACTGGAGGCTTCCTTGGTGTGCCTATTAGTACTCTCATATATAATGGTAAAATTAATGAAAAATTACAGATAACCCCAAATCAGGACCATCGTTTCTTATTTTTTGTTTTTCAGGGGTTTTGGGGGATCATTTCTGCTGCCTGACTTTTTTTTTTTTTTTCTGAAGTATAGTTGATTTACAACATAGTGTTAATTTCTGCTGTACAGCAAAGTGATTCAGTTATACATATATATATATATATATTCTTTTTTTAATATTCTTTTCTATTATGGTTTATCATAGGATACTGAATAGAGTTCTCTGTGCTCTACAGGAGGACCTTGTTGTTTATCCATTCTATATATACTAGCTTACATCTGCTAACCCCAGCCTCTCACTCCATCCCTCCCTCAACTCCCTCCCCCTTGGCAACCACATATCTGTTCTCTGTGTCTGTGAGTCTGCTTCTGTTTTGTAGATAGGTTCACTTGTGTCACATATTAGATTCCACATATAAGTGATATCATATGGCATTTGTCTTTCTGATTTACTTTACGTAGTATCATAATCTCTAGTTGCATCCATGTTGCTGCAAATGGCATTATTTCATTATTTTTCATGGCTGAGTAGTATTCCGTTGTATATATATATACCACATCTTCATTATCCCTTCATCTGTCGATGGACACTTATGTTGTTTCCAATGTCTTGGCTATTGTGAATAGTGCTGCTGTGAACATAGGGGTGCAGGTATCTTTTTGAATTACAGTTTTGTCTGGATATATGCCCAGGATTGGGATCACTGGATCATATGGTAATTTTATTTTAAGTTTTCTGAGGAATCTCCATACTGTTCTCCATACTGGCTGTACCAACTTGCATTCCCCCCCACAGTGTAGGAGTGTTCCCTTTTCTCCATATCCTCTCCAGCATTTGTTACTTGTAGACTTTTTAATGATGGCCATTCTGACTGGTGTGAGGTGGTACCTCATTGTAGTTTTGATTTGCATTTCTCTAATGATTAGAGATGTTGAGCATCTTTTCATGTGCCTATTGGGCATTTGTATTTCTTCTTTGGAGAAATGTCTAGTTAGGTCTTATACCTATTTTAGGGGGGTTGTTTGTTTTTTTGTTGTTGAGGACCATTGTGATTTAAGATCTTTCAGTAACCAGGTGAGGAGCTAGGTGAGGACAAAAGGTATGTGGAATTGACAGCGAAAGAAAGAAATTACAGACATCAACTAGGATTTCATGACTAGTTACGATGAAGAGAACTGCAGCAACTTTGCATATTTTCTTTCTTGCTCGTTGTATAGGTATGTGTAATATATAGCTGTGTATACTCCCTTACATGTAAATATAGACACATTTATAAATATTAATCACTTTCCTCTCTCTTCCTTTCCCCCTGTTGTGTTTTATTAAGATTTTTGGTGATGCAATGTTCATTTCAGCTCTATTTACAATAGCCAGGACATGGAAGCAACCTAAGTGTCTATCGACAGATGAATGGATAAAGAAGATGTGGCACATATATACAATGGAATATTACCCAGCCATAAAAAGAAACGAAATTGAGTTATCTGTAGTGAGGTGGATGGACCTAGAGTCTGTCATACAGAGTGAAGTAAGTCAGAAAGAGAAAAACAAATACCGTAGGCTAACACATATATATGGAATCTAAAACAAACAAACAGAAATGGTTCTGAAGAACCTAGGGGCAGGACAGAAATAAAGATGCAGATGTAGAGAATGGACTTGAGGACATGGGTTTCAGTAAAGCATTTTTAAAGGCAGGGTGAAGGAGGGGCGTCCCAGGGGATGTGATTACCTCGTGTACAATTCTCTGATTGGTTGATGGTGATCAATCCTTAGGCTCCAGAAGGTCTAGGGGCTACTTATGATCATCAAGTAGGTAATTTCCATTTACTGGTGGTTTTGGCATCTGTAAAACTAAGGAAATATGCATCAGATACTATTATCTAGGTACTGCAGAGGGGAGCTAAAGCAAAGGATTTGAGGGAGGGGTCTGTTCTGGGAAGGCCACACAGGGTCCTGCTTGGATACTGCTTCTTTTTCAACTGGATAAAAGGATGGTGTAAGTGATGTCCTGGAATTTTTCTCATCAGAGTGAAATACAATCAAAACAGTTTGACACTTCAGCACTAAATGATGTCCAAGTTCCTATGGTTCCCTTCAGGGATATTGCACAGGGCACTCTGTTTTGGATAAGATACTAAAACATCATTCTTTCAATGGTCTCCAGCTAAACCCCACAAAATCCTGCTTTACTACCTGCCTAAATCTGCTAATTTGTATCCAAAGTTCCCTCCATAAATTTAATTAACTCAGCATAGCCATCACGTGGCCCTGTGCCAGCAACTGAACTTCTCAGACTCCCCCTCAAGCCTGCACCACCTCCCTCTCTCCAGGACCAAGCTGGGCTTTTGTTTCCTGCTGGGTACTTTAGCTAAAGCCTCCCTGCATGTTTTCTGGGCAGTGAATACAATTCCAGTATAGGCAAGCCAGCTCCTGGTTGAGTAAATATGAGTTGCATACATAGCATGGGAACAGGCTTTATAATCATTACATCCATTATGCTAAACCCCACAAAATCCTGCTTTACTACCTGCCTAAATCTGCTAATTTGTATCCAAAGTTCCCTCCATAAATTTAATTAACTCAGCATAGCCATCACGTGGCCCTGTGCCAGCAACTGAACTTCTCAGACTCCCCCTCAAGCCTGCACCACCTCCCTCTCTCCAGGACCAAGCTGGGCTTTTGTTTCCTGCTGGGTACTTTAGCTAAAGCCTCCCTGCATGTTTTCTGGGCAGTGAATACAATTCCAGTATAGGCAAGCCAGCTCCTGGTTGAGTAAATATGAGTTGCATAGCATGGGAACAGGCTTTATAATCATTACATCCATTGGTCTGAGCTGAACCTCTTATGGGAAATTGTAATGAGGCTGTCTGAGTCACTGCTACTCTCCAAATAACAGATACATCTTACACATGAAGAGAAGAGAGGTGTTTCCAAAACCACCCCATTGTTTTGGGTATGAGTGTGTGTGTTTCAATTCCCAGAATCCGTTTATATTGACGTAGGTGTCATCCCAGGGAAAGAGCACAAGCTTTTAGGCTGGTCATACCTGCTTTCTATCAGGGATCCAACTCCTCCTGGCTGTTTAATGGGAGGCATTTTTGTACTCCCATCTTCTTTGTCATGTGTAAAGTGAGAAAACTTATGTCTATGTGGTAGATTTTAAAGTTAAAATCTACCACAGAGACATATATGTAGACATATAAACTAGTAAAATTACTAGCACTGAATTGGCACTCAGTAGATACTCAAAACATATCTTAAGTATCCAGTAAGGAGTAGAGTTCTGCCCCTTCATTTCTGAATTTGAGGAAGCTTCGAATCAGTCCCAGTTATCATGGAGCAGCATTTAAATATGTCTTTGAATGTGTGTGTATTTATGACAGATCCGGCAGTGAGAAATGGAAGGATCCTCACGGATTAGCCAGTCTCACGGTTTAATTTGTTTAATGTACAAAATATTTTCTTTAAATAAAAGCTCATTTGGTATCCCTGATATGAACAGATGAAAGAGGAACTTTGCTAGTTGTTAACAGGAGAGAAAGCCTGGAATTCCGTCTCCCCTCAGATTTGAGCCAGAAGGTCTTCAGTGAACTTGACTCCATGATGTCTAATTTGAAAGATTCTAACCACATTGTCGATTGTAGACAAAAGACTTTCCCAAGATCACCAGCTAGGATTAGAATCTAGGTGGGCAACTCTGGGCCAAAGTTTTTATGTCCGGCTTATCTATTTCATTCAATGAATAAACATTTATTAAGGACAGACCATCGCGCGAGGCGCTGTGCCACGTTTTACGATAGTTAAAGGTACTAAGGTCTCAGGCCTGCTCTTGAGCCCATGAACTAAAAGGGAAGTAGTTGACCACACCCTCAAATAAATTCAAGGTGGAATCCAAGACATTCTGATAGAGGGAGCACAAAATACCATGGAGAAGTGAAAAGGGGAGTGATTTGTGATTGTTGACCCATGAAGTTGTGGAGGCCAAGAGTAACTGCTTCTAAAGAGAGCCTTTAAAGAATGGAATAATCAGCAGGCAGAAATACAGAGAGAACATGCCAAGAGAAAGATAGAGGAGGCACAAAGGCATCGAATCAGGAAAGCATCTTCTAGGAATAATGAATGTTTCTAGTTTGCTGGACCATAATTACACAAGGGGAAGTGGCGAGGCCTAAGAATTTTATTTTAATTTTGTTCGATGTTATGTAGGGTCTTGAATGCCCAGCCAAGAGGCTTGGACTTGATACTGCAGGCAGTGAAGAGCCATTGAGAGACTGTGAGGATTTGAAGGAAATATTTGGAGCTGTGTTTCAGGAAGATTGTTCTGATGCTAATTTGGAGCAAAATCTGCATTTAACAACCTAGAAATAATTTTGATGACTCTGTTATTTTCATGCATCTATCCTAAGGAGTTAAATTCTCAGCAGTTCATATTTCCTGTTCTCGCTTCCACCTAATCACTAAGGATGTATTTTTTTAAAAGTCTGGGGAGAAGAGAGATACACTACTATTTATTGAGTACTTCCTACCTAATAAATATTATTTATTCTTCATATCTGTGATCGCTCAATGTGGGACTTATACCCCTGGTGTTCACACAAGGAAACTAGCAATGAAATACCTTGTCCAAGTCACACAGTTAGTAAGGGATAAAGGTGAGAGCCTGACTCAGGTCTGTAGACTCTAAAATGTGTGCTTCTGCTCTCTATGAGTCTCTAGAACGGAATTAAGCAATCAGAATCACAGCTGTCTCAAGCAGTGTCTGGAAGCTAAGAGTGACCTAGAGGCAGGGCACAGATTTTCTCTTAACAAGGAAAGTGTTTCTTTAACAGAATTCCCAACAGCGTTAGTCACTGAAGATTCACTCCCTTCAAATCCTGTTGTGAGATTGCATTAAGACCTGGGAACTTGTGCAAGGCCCTGAGGATAACAAGCAAAATAAACGGAGCTAAAATCAGAGGAGGCTTGGGGAAAGAGACAAAAGAACCTTCTGGGAAATGGCATGCCTGAAGAATAGCACCCTAACCGGTGAATACTTTGAAAAAACATTTGCTGTTACTTGAGTCTGGGCCACAGGGTCTTCTGCTAACATGGTCTTCTGCTAACATGGTCTGAATGTGTCTGTTCAGGGAAGGGTTCACCCATGTGCAGGGAGGAAGTTCGCTTGGACTTATGTCCAGGAAAAGAGAAACATACAAGCTCATGATCCATTGTCACTTCTTCCTCATCTTATTCACCTCTGTTGCAAACAAAATTTCATCTGTATAGATGACTCGAAACACTGAAATGGAAAATTCTTCACCCCATATAGAATACTCTCACTATATTAGTGTGGGATAGTCATGAGACCAGGAGCTATCTATTTTGATTGCCTGAGTTCAAACACTGGTTCTCATACTTACTTTTTAGATGATTTGGGGCTTATTCATAAACTTCGTTAGTCCTCAGTTTCCTCATCTGCGAAATGGAATGCTAAAACTGTTTACCTCCTAGAGTAGAATAAGTTAATACATGTAAAAGCACTTAAAACAATGGCGGGCACATAGTATGCACTACATAATAAAAGCTTTGCTATTGTTTTAATATTATTATTGCCCCTAACGATGTTATGATAATGACGATATATTCTCCTGCCTAGAACACTACTGTACAAAATAGATACTAAATGATACTTGTTGAGTGAATAAATGGAGTAATGAAAATTCTACCGAAGTAATTTCTACCAGAAATTTAATTAATTGTTATCAAAATAATATCAAGCCACAAAGATCTCAGGATTGACTGTTCACTGAGGCAAAGGTAAGTATTCAGTATATTAGGATTCTTGGTACTCAAGAGGACAGGTGATTAGGGATTCATATTCTTTAGATCTTTAAGTATAGAGGACCTAAATAAAAAGTGATGTTTGGGGTAAACACTGCAAATAATGTTGCATTCTGTACAATACCCGAATATTTCCTGTGATGACCCCCAAAATAAAAAATACATATATATATACCCATATTAAAAAATATATATCATATATATATATATATATACACCCATATTAAAAGATATATATGATATATCTATATATATATAACTGATTTAGCACTGTTAGCAACAAAATTCTTTATGGTACAAAATTTTATTTTATTTTTTTATTGGAGTATAGTTGATTTACAGTGTTGTGTTACTTTGTGCTGCTGTACAGCAAAGTGAATCAGTTATACATATACACATATCCACACTTTTTTAGATTCTTTTCCCATATAGCTCATTACAGAGTGTTGAGTAGAGTTCCCTGTGCTATACAGTAGATACTTATTAGTTATCTATTTTATATATAGTAGTGTGTATATGTCTATCCCAATCGCCCAATTTATCCCTCCCCCCCGCTTTCCCCTGGTAACCATAAGATTGTTTTCTACATCTTTAACTCTATTTCTATTTTGTAAATAAGTTCATTTGTACCATTTTTTAGATTCCACATATAAGCAATATCATATGATATTTGTCCTTCTCTGTCTGACTTACTTCACTCAGTACGACAATCTCTAAGTCCATCCATGTTGCTGCAGATGGTATTATTTTGTTCTTTTTTATGGCTGAGTAATATTCCATTGCATATATGTACTACATCTTCTTTATCCATTCCTATGTTGATGGATGTTTAGGTTGCTTCTGTGCCCTGGCTATTGTAAACAGTGCTGCAGTGAATATTGGGGTACGTGTATATTTTGAATTACGGTTTTCTCTGGGTGTATGCCCAGGAGTGGGATTGCTGGATCATATGGTAGCTCTCATGTTTAGTTTTTTGAGGAACCTCTATACTGTTCTCCATAGTGGCTGTACCAATTTACATTCCCACTGGCAGTGTAGAAGGGTTCCCTTTTCTCCACACCCTTTCCAGCATTTATTGTTTATAGATTTTTGGATGATGGCCATTCTGACCAGTGTGAGGTGATACCTCATTGTACTTTTGATTTGCATTTCTCTAATAGTTAGCAATGTTGAGCATCTTTTTGGCCATCTGTATGTCTTCTTTGGAGAAATGTCTATTTAGGTCTTCCACCCATTTTTCGATTGGGTTGTTTATTTTTTTATTATTGAGCTGCATGAGCTGTTTGTATATTTTGGAGATCAATTCCTTGTCAGTCACATTGTTTGTAAATATTTTCTCCCATTCTGTAGGTTGTCTTTTCATTTTGTTTATGGTTTCCTTTGCTGTGCAGAAGCTTTTAAGTTTCATTAGGTCCCATTTGCTTATTTTTGTTTTTATTTCCATTACTCTAGGAGGTGGGTCAAAAAAGATCTTGCTACAATTTATGTCAGAGAGAGAGTGTTCTGCCTATGTTTTCCTCTAAGAGTTTTATAGTATCTGGCCTTATATTTAAGTCTTTGATCCATTTTGAATTTCATTTTTTTAATATCTTTATTGGAGTATAATTGCTTTACATTGTTGTGTTAGTTTCTGCTGTATAACAGTGAATCAGCTATACGTATACATATATCCCCATATCCCCTCCCTCTTGCGTCTTCCTCCCACCGTCCCTATCCCACCCTTCTAGGTGGTCACAAAGCACTGAGCTGATCTCTCTGTGCTATGAGGCTGCTTCCCACTAGCTATCTATTTTACATTTGGAGATGAATATATGTCAATGCCACTCTCTCACTTTGTCCCAGCTTACCCTTCCCCCTCCCCGTGTCCTCAAGTCCATTCTCTATTTTTGGTGTTAGGGAGTGTTCTAATTTCATTCTTTTACAGGTAGCTATTCAGTTTTCTGAGCACCATTTATTGAATAGACTGTCTTTTCTCAACACTATATTCTTGCCTTCTTTGTCATAGATTAGTTGACCATGGGTACATGGGTTTATCTCTGGACTTTCTATCCTCTTCTATATTTCTGATTTTGTGCCAGTATCATACTGTTTTGAGTACTGTAGCTTTGTAGCAATAGTATAGTCTGAAGTCAGGGACCCTGATTCCTCCAGCTCCATTTTTCTTTCTCAAGATTGCTTTGGCTATTCAGGGAGTTTTGTGTTTCCATACAAATTGTAAAAATTTTTGTTCTAAATCTGAAAAATGCCATTGGTAATTTCATAGGGATTGCATTGAATCTGTAGATTGCTTTGCGTAGTATAGTCATCTTGATAATACTGATTCTTCCAATCCAAGAACATGGTATATCTCTCCATCTGTTTATGTCATCTTTGATTTCTTTCATCAGTATCTTACAGTTTTCTGAGTACAGGTCTCTTGCCTCCTAAGGTAGGTTTATTCCTAGATATTTTATTGTTTCTGATGTGATGGTAAATGGGATTGTCTCTTTAATTTTTTCTGATCTTTTGTTGTTAGTGTTTAGGAATGCAAGAGATTTCTGTGCATTAATTTTGTATCCTGCAACTTTAACAAATTCATAGATAAGATCTAGTAGTTTTCTGGCAGCATCTTTAGGATTTCCTATGTATAGTATCATGTCATCTGCAAACAGTGACAGCTTTACTTCTTCTTTTCCAATTTGGATTCCTTTTATTTCTTTTTCTTCTCTGATTGCTGTGGCTAGAACTTCCAAAACTGTGTTGAATAAGAGTGGCGACAGTGGACATCCTTGTCTTGTTCCTGATCTTAGAGGAAATGCTTTCAGTTTTTCACCATTGAGAATGATGTTTGCTGTGGGTTTGTCATATATGACCTTTATTATGTTGTAGGTTCCCTCTGTGCCCTCTTTCTGGAGAGTTTTGATCATAAGTAGGTGTTGAATTTTGTCAAAAGCTTTTTCTGCATCTATTGAAATGATCACACGGTTTTTATCCTTCAATTTGTTAATATGATTTATCACATTGATTGATTTGCATGTATTGAAGAATCCTTGCATCCTTGGGATAAATCCCACTTGATCATGGTATTTGATCCTTTTAATGTGTGTTGGATTCAGTTTGCTAGTATTTTTGTTGAGGATTTTTGCGTCTATGTTCATCAGTGATGTTGGCCTTCATCTGCAAACAGTGACAGCTTTACTTCTTCTTTTCCAATTTGGATTCCTTTTATTTCTTTTTCTTCTCTGATTGCTGTGGCTAGAACTTCCAAAACTGTGTTGAATAAGAGTGGCGACAGTGGACATCCTTGTCTTGTTCCTGATCTTAGAGGAAATGCTTTCAGTTTTTCACCATTGAGAATGATGTTTGCTGTGGGTTTGTCATATATGACCTTTATTATGTTGTAGGTTCCCTCTGTGCCCTCTTTCTGGAGAGTTTTGATCATAAGTAGGTGTTGAATTTTGTCAAAAGCTTTTTCTGCATCTATTGAAATGATCACACGGTTTTTATCCTTCAATTTGTTAATATGATTTATCACATTGATTGATTTGCATGTATTGAAGAATCCTTGCATCCTTGGGATAAATCCCACTTGATCATGGTATTTGATCCTTTTAATGTGTGTTGGATTCAGTTTGCTAGTATTTTTGTTGAGGATTTTTGCGTCTATGTTCATCAGTGATGTTGGCCTGTAATTTTCTTTCTTTGTGATATCTTTGTCTGGTTTTGGTTATCAAGATAATGGTGGCCTTGTAGAATGAGACTGGGAGTGTTTCTTCCTCTGCAATGTTTTGAAAGAGTTTCAGAAGGACAGGTGTTAACACTTCTTTAAAAGTTTGATGGAATTTGCCCGTGAAGCCATCTGGTTCTGGACTTTTGTTTGTTGGAAGTTTTAAAATTACAGTTTCAATTTCAGTAGTTGTGATTGGTCTGTCCATATTTTCTATTTCTTCCTTGTTCAGTCTTGGAAGGTTGTACCTTTCTAAGGATTTGTTCATTTTTTCTAGGTTGTCCATTTTATTGACATATAGTTGCTTGTAGTAGTCTCTTATGATCCTTTGTATTTCTGTGGTATCAGTTTTAACTTCCTTTTCATTTCTAATTTTATTGATATGAGTCCTCTCCCCTTTTTCCTTCATGAGTCTGGCCAAAGGTTTATCAATTTTGTTTATCTTCTCAAAGAACCAGCTTTTAATTTCATTGATCTTTGCTATTGTTTTCTTTGTCTCTATTTCATTGATTTCTGCTCTGATCTTTATGATTTATTTCCTTCTACTAACTTTGGGTTTTGTTTGTTCTTTCACTGTTTGCTTAAGGTGTAAAGCTAGGTTGTTTGAGATTTTTCTTGTTTCCTGAGGTAAGATTGTATTGCTATAAACTTCCCTCTTAGAACTGCTTTTGCTGCATCCCATAGGTTTTGGATCATTGTGCTTTCATTTTTATTTATCTCTAGGTATTTTTTGATTTCCTCTTTGATTTATTCAGTGATCCATTGGTTGTTTAGTAACATATTGTTTAGGCTCCATGTGTTTGTGCTTTTTACATTTTTTTCCTGTAATTGATTTCTCATCTCAGTTTTGAGGTTGATATGATTTCAGTTTCCTTAAATTTACCAAGGCTTGATTTGTGGCCCACAAAGTGATCTATCCTGGAGAATGTCCCATGTGCATTTGATAAGAAAGTGTATTCTGCTGCTTTCAGATGGAATGTCCTATAAGTATCAATTAAGTTTATTTGGTCTAATGTGTCATTTAAGGCTTGTGTTTCCTTATTGATTTTCTGTCTGGATGATCTGTCCATTGGTGTAAGTGGGGTGTTAAAGTCCCCCAGTATTATTATGTTACTGTTGATTTCCCCTTTTATGGCTGTTAACATTTGCCTTACATATTGAGGTGCTCCTATGTTGGGTGCATACATATTTACAATTGTTTTATCTTCTTATTGGATTGATCCCTTGATTATTCTGTAGTGTCCTTCCCTTTCTCTTGTAACAGTCTTTATTTTAAAGTCTATTTTGTCTAATATGAGTATTGCTATTCCAGCTTTCTTTTGGTTTTCGTTTGCATGGAATACCTTTTTCCATCCCCTCGCTTTCAGTCTGTATGTGTCCCTAGATCTGAAGCGGGTCTCTTGTAGACAGTGTATATACAGGCCTTGTTTTTGTATCCACTCAGCCAGTGTATGTTTTGGTTGGAGCATTTAATCCATTTACATTTAAGGTAATTATTGATAAGTATGTTCCTATTGACATTTTCTTAATTGTTTTGGATTTGTTTTTGTAGGTGTTTTTTCTTCCCTTCCTCTTTTGTTCTCTTCTCTTTTGATTTGATAACTATCTTTGGTGTTGTGTTTAACAAAATTCTTAAAAAGCTTTCTTCTTTTGATCCTTTGATCCAGTTATTCCAGTTATGAGAGAAAATACATAGTCACAAAACAAAAAGTTTTATGCACAGAGATGTTCACCATTTTATAATAGCAAAAAAAATCTTCAATTAGTTCAACATCTAAATATAGCAAAATGAATAAACAAATTGGCAAACATTCCATGAAAAGCATATTAGCCAGACTTTTAATTTCATATGCTCAGAATATTGTTCACTTTACCCAAAGTTCTTTTAGAAGAAGATATTTGTATCAGTATGTAGGAATGATTGGCGATTTGGGGGTGGGGGGTGGGTGTGGGGAGAGAATAAGAAAATAACGCTTATCTAGAACATGTTTCGATTAACCTAGGATCTATGAACAGATCTAGACAGTCAATGAGCCTTCTGAATTTTATGCAAAATTCTTTTTGTATGGATAGGGTCTGTGGTATATAGCAACTTTTATGTGCATGTCCATGACTGCTCCACAAAGTAAGTAAGTAAGCAGTGGTGTTTGGGAGAACTTCTAAGTCCAGATTGATGTACTATGAGTAGATTAGCTATAGACCCATGTACCAAGAGATGACAAAATATATCTGATACCAAATCTATAGACATGTCACTCAAAGACTCATAGGGATGGGCAAACTATTCCATGGGCCAAACATGGCCATGTTTATTTTTGTATGGCCCATAGCTAGAACTTTAAAAAATATTTTTAAAGATTTATCATCAGGGGTTGGGGGGTAGGGATAAGGAAGAAAGGTATGAGACAGAGATCACATGTGGCCTGCAAAACTTAAATATTTATTCTGATCCTTTACAGTTTGCCAACCTCTGTCATTAGAACACTGCCAAGTTGCAGAAGAATTTCAATAGACAATCTCAAATCTGTCCTTCAGTTTTCCACAGAAAGTGAAATTTGACATAATTTTTCTCAAAATCATTTGAAATAGTTGACTGATTGGTGAATGGCATTAAAGACTACTGAGTTGAATTCTCTGAAGTTGAATTTTCCCAACATTAAGTTCATTGAATCTTAGATCAGAAAACAAAAGGGAGATAATAAAGAGTGTTCATTCTTTACACAAATAGGAATCTATGTACAACCAAACTGAGTCTTTGGTGTAGATCTACTAGAACCTTCATTAGGTAAGAATGTTGAAGGCTAGCGATTATGTATATTTGAAAAAATTAAAATTTTTATTTATATTTAAGTAATGCAGACTAATTTAGGACTTAGCAAGGGATTTGAGCCTCATAAAATATCTGGAAGTACTTTGGCATTCTAGTTCCATAGATTGCTATTCGTGCTTCTTTACACTAAAGAGGCCTGTCCTGGTTTTTGGGTCAGGGTTTAGTTTGGCTCACATATCTTATTTGATAGGCCTTCACTGATTCACTCAAATTAATGAGGCTTTCCTGTATTTGGCTAATGAAAGGCCTTTGCAAAACGTATGAGTTCTGCTCCACTTGTCAGATGTGACCAGAACATTCCTAACAGTTTCAGGAGGGAAAAGAACATCATTTGATGGTACAATTTGGAGGGTATTTTAGGAGAAGGCAGTCTAGCAGAGCACCGTGGAAATCTTTGAGACTGCCACAAACCAAGGGGTTTTCTGGGGTCTTTGTCGATTTATGAGTGAGCCAGTGTGAAGCAGTGGAAAGATCAGAAGACCCATACTCAGCTCTCTATTTGTGTGAACTTAGTGAATCACTTTATTTCCTTGGGCCTCAGTTTCCTTAAACATAAATTGAGAGGTGTGTTGGGTGGGGCTAAGTGACTTAACATGATCTCTACCCCTAGGTTCCTTGTTGCATGGTTATGGCACTGTTCTGAGACCATCCTTGGATCTCATAGTAATCCAGGCCCTGAATCCTGTTTTTCTCTGGCTCCAGACCAGGTCTGAGCTCTACCTATTGGTCACTAGGAATCAAGGATTCCATCTACACATCAGTGCTGTGGTATTTCTTCAACAGGCTGGCCTTCCCCACACCAACCCTAGAAAATGTTGTATATGGCTCTACTCCATGATCTCTCTCCACTTCACTCCAGCCCACATCCATTCTCTATTTAAACTTCTCCTGAATTCTACAGATGTGAAACATAGGATTTATCATTCATTTATTCAATCTAATATTTTAAAAAATCCAAATAATCAGAACAGTTTAACCAATATTCATTTTTGTCTCAATAGCTATGTACCAGGCTTCTGAAGACTTGAGGTCCATCCTCATGCTGGCCTCAGGAATAACAGAACCCATATCAACTTTTTTTTTCTTATTTTTTTTAATTGAAGTATAGTTGATTTACAATATTGTGTTTATTTCTGCTATACAACAAAGTAATTCAGTTATACATATGTATATATCCTTTTTTAATATTTTCCATTATGGTTTATCATAGGATATTGAATATAGTTCCCTGTGCTATATAATAGGACCTTGTTGTTTATCCATTCTATGTATAATAGCTTACATCTGCTAGCCCCAGCCCCCCACTCCATCCCTCCCCCA
>NW_020172455.1:50399-56534 GCF_003031525.2 Neophocaena asiaeorientalis asiaeorientalis | reverse complement strand
CTCCCCCAGCCCCCTCCCCCTTGGCAACCACAAGTCTGTTCTCTATGTCTGTGACTGTGTTTCTGTTTCATAGATAGATTCATTTGTGTCATATTTTAGATTCCTCATATAAGTGATATATGGTATTTGTCTTTCTGATTTACTTCATTTAGTATGATAATCTCTAGTTTTATCTGTGTTGCTGCAAATGGCATTATTTCATTCTTTTGGCTGAGTAGTATTCCATTGTGTAATATACCACATCTTTCTTATCCATTCATCTGTCAGTGGACATTGAGGTCATTTCCATGTCTTGGCTATTGTGAGTAGGGCTGGTATGCACGTAGAGGTGCACGTATCTCTTTGAGTTAGAGTTTTTGTCTGGATATATGCCCTGGATTGTATGGTAATTCTAGTTTGCTGAGGAACCTCCATACTGTTTTCCACAGTGCCTGTACCAACTTACATTCCCACCAACAGTGTAGGAGGGTTCCCTTTGCTCCACACCCTCTCCAGTGTTTGTTATTTGTAGGCTTTTTAATGACCGCCATTCTGACTGGTGTGAGGTGATACCTCATTGTAGTTTTATGCGGGCCTCTCACTGTTGTGGCCTCTCCCGTTGCGGAGCACAGGCTCCAGACGTGCAGGCTCAGCGGCCATGACTCACGGGCCCGGCTGCTCCACGGCATGTGGGATCTTCCCGGACCGGGGCACGAACCCGTGTCCCCTGCATTGGCAGGCGGACTCTCAACCACTGCGCCACCAGGGAAGTCCCTCATTGTAGTTTTGATTTGCATTTCTCTAATGATTAGAGATGTTGAGCATCTTTTCATGTGCCTATTGGCCATCTGTATTTCTTCTTTGGAAAAAATGTCTATTTACGTCTTTTGCCCATTTTTCAATTGGGTTGTTTTTTGTTGTTTAGTTGTATGAACTGTTTGTATATTTTGGAAATTAAGCCCTTGTCGGGTGCATCATTTGCAAATATTTTCTCCCATTCTATAGGTTGTCTTTTTGTTTTGTTTATGGTATGTCCTTTGCTGTGCAAAAGCTTTTTAAGTTCATTTAGGTCCCATTTGTTTATTTTTGTTTTTATTTCTATTGCTTTGGGAGACTGACCTAAGAAACCTAAGAAAACATTGGTATGATTTAGGACAGAGAATATATTGCCTATGATCTCTTCTAGGAGTTTTATGGTGTTGTGTCTTATGTTTAAGTCTTTAAGCCGTTTTGAGTCTATTCTTGTGTATGGTGAGAAGGGTGTGTTCTAACCTCACTGATTCACACGTGGCTGTCCAACTTTCCCAACACCACTTACTAAAGAGACTTTTTCCCACTGTATATTCTTGCTTTCTTTGTTGAAGATTAATTGACCATAGGTGTGTGGGTTTATTTCTGGGCTCTCTCTTCTGTTCCATTGATCCATATGTCTATTTTGCTGGTTTGATTACTGTAGTGTGGTTGTACTGTCTGAAGCCTAGGAGGGTTGTGCCTCCTGCTTTGTTCTTTTTCTTTAGGATTGCTTTCTGGGTCTTTCATGGTTCCATATGTATTTCAGCATTATTTCTAGTTCTGTGAAAAATGTCATGGGTAATTTGATAGCGATCACATTAAATCTGTAGATTGCTTTGGGTAGTATGGCCATTTTAACAACATTAATTCTTCCCATCCAAGAGCGTGAGAACCCATCTCAATTTACTGCCCTAGCCAACCAGACACACTGCACCAGGTGGAATTCTCTCACCTCACACTGAATTAGCATTGTATCAAAGTAACATATTGTTTCAAACCTTGGGATTAGTTACTCTACTGCATGACTGTCATCTTAGGGTACTCCACATACTGTTGGTTCCTAAATACTTTCTCTTCACATTGTTCTACACTTCCCTAAACCCCCTTCTTGGGTTCTTTCTGCTGTTTCATTCAAATCTGCATTTTTTTCTGGTGAACATGCTTGCCTACACATGGAAATATTTGGCTGTGCATTTCCTCTGATCTAACCACAAGTTGGCTTGGCCCTGAGAATTCCCCTTCCCATGTATCTCTAACAAAGGACCACTAGTCAGTATCCTTCCCTCACCCTGTATTGCTCCAGATCTTTCCATCTTTATGTGAAGCCCTGTCATCACTGGAAATCATACATTTACCTCCATACAGATCCCATGAAATAACAATTGAAGTTTTTTGCTTTTAACTGGAGAGTCACACTGATGATCATCACTGTTTTACCAAAAAGCTCAGATTAACAATTCAATATCTCTTTGTCAACACAAATACAAAGGAATAGAATCATTACATAAATAATGAAGTTTGCTTGGCAAAACTTTAAAAACAAATTCTTAAAGGAACAATTTAACAAAAAAGGTTCCTAGTGGTTTAAAGTTGGAAACCAGAAACTTCAATTGCAGCATATTTACTTCCTCCAAGACCCCCTACGCAGAATGCTTGAACATTAGAAGGGCTGCCAGGAAGTTTGGTCAGGAGTCAAGCAGGCAGCCAAGCTGTGATGCTAGGCCGGGAAAGATATCAATCAGGTCAAACCCACCCGGCTGGTTTATGACTTCTTGGAAACCTCCAAGTTTGATACACACTAGCCCTCAGCTACAACCATCCCACTTTTCCTTGCCTGTAAATTTGAGAGTTAGTTGGTGAAACTGTAACACTTATTTAGAAACTGTGACACTTATTTAAAGTAACTCAGTCACTTTACAGATGAGGAATTTGATGCATGAGGAGGAATGACTTGTTCAATGTCACAGAGTCAGGAGAGGAACTAAAACTCAAGTCACTTGTTATCTCACTTGTTCCTGTTATGCAACATGACAATGGGGTGAAACAGACATTTTAAAAATACTGCCAGGGAAGAAACCAAAATGAATTTAATAATTAAAGAATGATAAATAATATAAAATATATAGAGATAGATATCACATAAAATGCATATTGATACATAAAATAATATATAAATAACAGTAAATTGACTAAAAACAGATTCATTGCAAAGATAAATAAAATACCTGGGGTTGAGACTATCTAGTAAGAAATGTTGGTTTCCTGTTTGTGTTTACTTACTGTATAAGATGAGCACCTACAAATACTAAGCCTTCACAACAGGGGACCATCCACATTAAATCTACATGTCCGATTGTTTAATCATTCTGAATAATTGAATCCACTGATTTTCTTGTGAATATTTTTTTGAAATGCCTAGTTGTTTATTGTGCTATTGATATAGTCAGAGTTCTTAACGTATACTTCAGTTAGGCATATCAAGATGTTAGTTGAAGATCTAGAATTTAGGAAAGCATATATATATATATATATATATATATTTTTTTTTTTTTTTTTAAACAATCATCCTGGTCTCAAACAGCTCTCAGTCAGGTGTGGGAGAGACACTAAACACATCATTCCAGGATAAGGCCATCATTCCTGGGAGGGTGTTGTGTATAGGACATCTGGTTGTGCATGTGAGAACAGATGACATCAAGGTGGAAAAAAAGGAAAAAGGAATTTAATTACAACCTGCCTTTCAAGGTTCCAAAATGTAAATACTATGAAGTATATCTTTCCCAGAGCACCTGGAAAGGGAGAAAAGGCTCACAGGTGTGTCATATCGTGGGATCACCAGGGTGGAATTCAGGAAGGAGAGGACTTCAATTAACGTTCTGATTTGCTTTCCCAGCCTTTTGGGAAGAGTGGGAGTGATGAGCTGACCGCGTTTGTGTGTCTGTGAGGGGGATACGAGCTCTGTTGTTGGCAGTTGCAACGTGGAGGTTGAATCAGGACATGCAGTAACTTTGTGCTCATGAGCTCCCAGCAGCCTGACAAAGTGGGAAGAACAGGGGATTTAGAGCCAAGAAAAGTTCTACTAAAATAGTAGTCTTTTGACGTGAAGCTCATTATCATACTTGCCCAAGCTTCAGTTTCTTCATCTTTAAAGTAAGGAGAGTCATAGCCACTGTGCAGGATTTCCAGAGGATAAAAACAAATGGGATCATATATGAAAAGCATCTGGCACTTAAGGGGGCCACTCATTCTCCTGCCCTCTTCTCTCACTGCTGGGTCCATTAAAGGACCTCCCCAGCCGGACACCCTATTCCCTGTCTCTGTATCACCCAGAACATCCTGTTCACCACAGCCAGTGCCCCTCAGCCCATACTTTCGTACCTGCCACTACTCTGATTTTAAAAAAAAGAAAAACGCTGCCTTTACCTGAAGAACCCAGTGTAAACTTTTATGAAAGCACTCAAGGCCTTGCCTAACCTGCCTCTCCAACCCCTTTTCCAACCTCTCCAGTTCCTCCCGGACCTACATGGGGACGGGCATGCAGCAGCCTTGCCACCTAGAATGCCCTTGTTTTTCTCCTCTACCCCTTCAATTCCTACAGATTTCCTTAAAGTTCAGCCTATACACTCACTGCCTTCTCGAACATTCCCAGGTAATTTTGGCCCATAGTCGTAGCACCCTCTTTGGAAATATGGCATGTATTGGCCATGCCATTAATTTAGCAGGTTCTCTTTTATAGCCAAATAATTCTCAGTTCTTTAATGTGTTAAGCCTTTATGGTAGATGCCTTAAGTACTTCTGGATTGTTCCACATGTGAGGTCTCTTCTCCCCAATTAGACGACACGTTTCTCAAGGGCAGGATAATGCCAGTTATCACATATGTTTAATATTATCCACAGGATGTATGAAGTGGCGTGGTCTAGAGAGAAGATAAAACAGTATTTTCTTTGAAACAGGAGGCACTTAGGTTTTGAGTACACTGGTTATATTTAATTAAAGTGATTAATATAAATAAATAAAAGTATGAATTTTCTCACCTCCAACTTCTTGGGGATAAAATACATAGGTCAACCCTAAAAGATACAAATCTCTTACCTGCTGGTTCCTTAGTCACCACCTTCCATTCCAGATGACTGTGCATAGCCTGAGATGGAAAGGAAAAAACCCAGGTGGCAATTTTGTAAAGTTTTGACAAGCAGTTGTGCTCCACCACCCTTGTCAGTTCCCAGCACAGCATGAGGTCACCTGAGCAATGGACTTGAAACACAATTGAAACAAACAAGAGTAGATGGTGAATTTCTAGCCTGACTGCTCCTAAACCTATTCTTTCTTGGCCTCCCTTTGAAGTTCTGCAAAAATAAGGCTGATGAAGGGATTCTTTCATGTTCCCCAGGCCTCATGAAACCTATCATAACACCTCCCACATTCTGTACCTTTTCAGAATCCGGCTAAGGAAAGCAAACACACACACATGCCCCCTACAGTCCTCCATCACTGTGTGGGCCTTTCATTGCACAGCCCTCTTGAAAGTGTTATTTGTGAAGCTTAAAATATGTAAGCTCTCAGGGGGAGGAGACAAGTGCTCTGGAGAAAATAACACACCAGGATAAACCACATCACGTGGTTTCTTCTGGGACACATTTTGTTCTGGGAAAACGTCCTAATAGACTCGGAGTTCAGTGTTACTGCATATCACAGCACTGTGCCTGGGAAAATACAATGATATCTTGTATGATGATAGTGTAGTGAAATACTAGTTCTTCAGTACCATAAGCAGCAGACTGATGTGCAACATCTATTAAAAATAGTGAGCAATGACTATCTAATGTATCGAACAGCTCTGTGTACAGGATTGTTTTTAGGGAGGGGAGGCAGATTTCATAAACGAAGGTGTGATACAAATTTTTTATTTTTTTTATTTTTTAACATCTTTATTGGAGTATAATTGCTTTACAGTGGTGTGTTAGCTTCTGCTTTAAAACAAAATGAATCAGCTATATATATACATATGTTCCCATATCTCTTCCCTCTTGCGTCTACCTTCCTCCCACCCTCCCTATCCCACCCCTCCTTGTAGTTTTCTTCCTTTGTGACATCCTTGTCTGGTTTTGGTAGACAAAACCAGGGTGATGGTGGCCTTGTAGAATGAGTTTGGGAGTGTTCCTCCCTCTGCTATATTTTGGAAGAGTTCGAGAAGGATAGGTGTTAGCTCTTCTCGAAATGTTTGATAGAATTCGCCCATGTAGCCATCTGGTCCTGGGCTTTTGTTTGTTGGAAGATTTTTTTTATCACAGTTTCAATTGCAGTGCTTGTGATTGGTCTCTTCATATTTTCTATTTCTTCCTGATTCCGTCTTGGCAGGTTGT
>NW_020172455.1:48922-50379 GCF_003031525.2 Neophocaena asiaeorientalis asiaeorientalis | reverse complement strand
TTTCTCTAATTGCTTTAGGTGCAAGTTTAGGTTGTTTATTCGAGATGCTTCTTGTCTCTTGAGGTAGGATTGTAGGATTGTATTGCTATAAACGTCCCTCTGAGAACTACTTTTGCTGCATCCCATAGATTTTGGGTCATCGTGTCTCCATTGTCATTTGTTTCTAGGTATTTTTTTATTTCCTCTTTGATTTCTTCAGTGATCACTTCATTATTAAGTAGTGTATTGTTTAGCCTCCATGTGTTTGTATTTTTTACAGATCTTTTCCTGTAATTGATATCTAGTCTCATGGCGTTGTGGTCGGAAAAGATACTTGATACAATTTCAATTTTCTTAAATTTACCAAGGCTTGATTTGTGACCCAAGATATGATCTATCCTGGAGAATGTTCCATGAGCACTTGAGAAAAATGTGTATTCTGTTGTTTTTGGATGGAATGTCCTATAAATATCAATTAAGTCCATCTTGTTTAATGTATCATTTAAAGCTTGTGTTTCCTTATTTATTTTCATTTTGGATGATCTGTCCATTGGTGAAAGTGGGGTGTTAAAGTCCCCTACTATGAATGTGTTACTGTCGATTTCCCCTTTTATGGCTGTTAGTATTTGCCTTATGTATTGAGGTGCTCCTATGTTGGGTGCATAAATATTTACAATTGTTATATCTTCTTCTTGGATCGATCCCTTGATCATTATGTAGTGTCCTTCTTTGTCTCTTCTAATAGTCTTTATTTTAAAGTCTATTTTGTCTGATATGAGAATTGCTACTCCAGCTTTCTTTTGGTTTCCATTTGCATGGAATATCTTTTTCCATCCCCTTACTTTCAGTCTGTATGTGTCTCTAGGTCTGAAGTGGGTCTCTTGTAGACAGCAAATATATGGGTCTTGTTTTTGTATCCATTCAGCCAATCTGTGTCTTTTGGTGGGAGCATTTAGTCCATTTACATTTAAGGTAATTATCGATATGTATGTTCCTATTCCCATTTTCTTAATTGTTTTGGGTTCGTTATTGTAGGTCTTTTCCTTCTCTTGTGTTTCTTGCCTAGAGAAGTTCCTTTAGCAGTTGTTGTAGAGCTGGTTTGGTGGTGCTGAACTCTCTCAGCTTTTGCTTGTCTGTAAAGGTTTTAATTTCTCCATCAAATCTGAATGAGATCCTTACTGGGTAGAGTAATCTTGGTTGTAGGTTCTTCTCCTTCATCTCTTTAAATACATCCTGTCACTTCCTTCTGGCTTGCAGAGTTTCTGCTGAAAGATCAGCTGTTAACCTTATGGGGATTCCCTTGTGTGTTATTTGTTGTTTTACCCTTGCTGCTTTTAATATGTTTACTTTGTAATTTTTGAGTTTGATTAATATGTGTCTTGGTGTATTTCTCCTTGGATTTATCCTGTATGGGACTCTCTGTGCTTCCTGGACTTGATTAACTATTTCCTTTCCCATATTAGGGAAGTTTTCAACTA
>NW_020172455.1:29545-48662 GCF_003031525.2 Neophocaena asiaeorientalis asiaeorientalis | reverse complement strand
CTGTTGTTTTTGGTGTCTGTCCCCAGTGGCTAAGGTTGGTTCAGTGGGTTGTGTAGGCTTCCTGGTGGAGGGGACTAGTGCCTGTGTTCTGGTGGGCAGGTCCACAGCTGGTGGTGTTTTTGGGGTGTCTGTGGACTTTTTGGGCAGCCTCTCTGGTAATGGGTAGGGTTGTATTCCTGTCTGTATTTCTGGTGTATCTGTGGGGAGGAAGGTGATCTCTGCGTCTTACTTCCCGGAAGCCTCCAACCGAAGTCTTCGTGATAGAAATTTTTGCCAGCTGCTTTTTTATTCCAAAATGAAAAATAGAGGTGCAGCTCGCTGGGGAGACAGTACAATACAGTGTACAAAGCACAGTCTTGGGTCACAAAGACCTAAACCGTTGTAAAGGCACCATGATTTTGTGTGTTCTACACCTGTGGGTGAGTCAGTACAACTTCTTTGTAGTTTAGTTTCCTGGTTTTACACATAGGTGTAATAACTCCTTCATATGATTTTTCTCTTTTTATGGTCAGTATAATAATGTACAGCTTCTGAAATATGCTAAACAATAATTGTCATTATGGTTCTTGTCATGATGGTTCTTGTTATGGTTCTTGTCATATGGTTCTTGTCATTATGATGAAGGATCAACAGATGTTGTGCAGCATCTGACAGAACTGCTGCCCCAACATCTTTCTCACCAGCATCAAATCACCTTGCACTGACTCCTGGCTGCAGCACCAAGTGCCTTTCATCCACAAGGCTCAACATAAAAGGGAAAAAAAGTAGAAAGAATTAGTAGAAGTAGAAAGAAAGAAAGGAGGGAGGGATGAAGGAAGGAAAGAAAGAAGATAAAGTTATTAAAATAAATTATTAAAAGAGAAAATAAAAACGGATGGATAGAACCCTAGGACAAATGGTGGAAGCAAAGCTATACAGACAAAATCTCACACAGAAGCATACACACTCACAAAAAGAGGAAAAGAGGGAAAAAATCATAAATCTTGATCTCAAAGTCCACATCCTTAATTGGGGATGATTTGTTGTCTATTCATGTATTCCACAGATGCAGGGTACATCAAGTTGATTGTGGAGCTTTAATCCGCTGCTCCTGAGGCTGCTGGGAGAGATTTCTCTCTTCTTTGTTCACACAGCTCCCAGGGCTCAGCTTTGGATTTGGCCCCGCCTCTGCATGTAGGTCACTGGAGGGCGTCTGTTCTTTGCTCAGACAGGACGGGGTTAAAGGAGCTGCTGATTCGGGGGCTCTGGTGCAGTCAGGCCGGAGGGAGGGGCCTGCAGAGGCCGGCGTGACGTTGCACCAGCCTGAGGCACACCGTGCATTCTCCTGGGCGAGTTGTCCCTGGATCACGGGACCCTGGCAATGGCGGGCTGCACAGTGGTCAGTATAATAATGTACAGCTTCTGAAATATGCTAAACAATAATTGTCATTATGGTTCTTGTCATTATGATGAAGGATCAACAGATGTTGTGCAGCATCTGACAGAACTGCTGCCCCAACATCTTTCTCACCAGCATCAAATCACCTACCCTTCCACACAAGGGAGAGCAAGACCATGCCAGGCCCCTAGCATTCTCATGACTACTGAAGGCACTCTGACTTTCCCTGAAGTCTGCTGATAAGAAAAATGTAAAGAATGAGAAACATATAAGCTGTTAGGATTTATGGGCTATGAGCATTCATGATCTCCTCATGAAAATCTATAGGCAGTTTTAACTACCAATACAGTGCCCCAAAACTTTAGAGTCCTATCCATCAGAAATTCAAAATTTTTTCCTTCAATCTTTGCTTATTAATTTTATATTACTGCTATAACAAATTGCTGACTTAGCAGTAACACAAATTTATCATCCAACACTTCTGTCAGCCATCTGACACAGGTCTCACAAAGTGTGTGTAGGGCTACATTCCTCCTAGAGGTTCTAGGGTTAAATCCATTTTCTTGCATTTTTAATTCTCTAGAAGTCACCCACCTCTCATGACTCCCTTCCTCCACCTTCAAAACCAGCAACATTACATCTCTCTGACCCCCTCTTTGCCTCCCTCTTCCTCTCTTAAGAACCCTTGTGATTATCTGCTACCTTAATTTCCCTTTGCCATGTAACCTAACTGAGGCACACCGTGCATTCTCCTGGGCGAGTTGTCCCTGGATCACGGGACCCTGGCAATGGCGGGCTGCACAGCCTCCCCGGAAACAGGGTGTGGATAGTGACTTGTGCTCTCACACAGGCTTCTTGGTGGTGGCAGTAGCAGCCTTAGTGTCTCATGCCCATCATCTCTGGGGTCTGCTCCTCCACCTTCAAAACCAGCAACATTACATCTCTCTGACCCCCTCTTTGCCTCCCTCTTCCTCTCTTAAGAACCCTTGTGATTATCTGCTACCTTAATTTCCCTTTGCCATGTAACCTAACATATTCACAGGTTCTAAGTATTAGGATATGGGCATTTTGGGATATGGGCATTTTGGGGCTAGCCATTATTCTGCCTAACTCAGTTTGCCTTTAGATCTTTTTCCAAGGAAAGAAACAACTGCAAAGAACCAAGAAACATGTAACAAAATAGCAACAAGTACATACCTATCAATAAATGGACTAAATGCTCCAGTCAAAAGATAGGGTGGCTGAATGGTTAAAAAAAAAAGACCCATACAAATTCTGTCTACAAGAGCCTCACTTCAGAGCTAAAGATACACACAGATTAAAGGTGAGCAGTAGCTTTCCATGCAAATGGAAGTAAAAGGAAAGTTGGGGTAGCAATATTCTTATCAGTAGACTTTAAAACCGAGTCTATAACAAAAGACAAAGAAGGGCATTATATATCATTTATCATTACATATAATGATAAAAGAGTCAATCCAAGAAGAGAATATAACATTCTCAAACATATAACCTAATACAGGAGCACCTAAATATATAAAGCAAATATTAAGAGACATAAAGGGAGAAATTGTAATATTCCATTTACATCAATGGATAGATCATCCAGACATAAAATCAATAAGGAAACAGTGGCCTTAAATGACACATTAGGCCAGATGGACTTAATAGATATAGAACATCCATCCAAAACCAACAGAATACACATTCTTTCAAGCACACATGGAACTTTCTCCAAGATAGATCACCATGCTAGGCCACAAAACAGGTCTCAGTAAATTTAAGAAGACTGAAATCATATCAAGCAACTTTACTGACCACAACAGTAAGAAACTAGAAATCAACTCTAGGAAGAAAACTGGAAAAAAACACAAACACACGGAGACTAAACACCATGCCACCACAAAAGTAATGGGACAATGAAGAAATCAAAGAGGATATCAAAACAATACCTTGAGATGACTGAAAATAGCAATACAACTTTCCGAAATCTGTGGGACACAGCAAAAGTAGTCCTAAGAAGGAAGTTCATAGCAATACAGGCCTACCTAACGAAGCAAGAGAAGTCTCAAATGAAAAGCCTAACTTTCAACCTAAAGGAATTCGAGACAAAAATTAGCAGAAGGAAGGAAATAATAAAGATCAGAGCAGAAATAAATAAAATAGAGACCAAAAAACAATAGAAAAGATCAATGAAATTAAGAGCTGGTTTGTTGAAAAGATAAACAAAATCAATAAATCTTTAGCCAGACTCATCAAGAAAAAAAAGAGAGGGGGCCCAAACAAGTATAATTAAAATGAAAGAGGAAAAGTTACAGTCAATACGACATAAATACAAACAATGATAATACTATGAACAGATGTACGTCAACAAATTGGAAAACCTAGATGAAATGGATAAATAACTAGAAATATATAATCATCCAAGACCAAATTAGGAAGAAGTAGTAAATCTGAACAGACTAATCACTAGTAATGAAACTGACTCACTAATCAAAAAACTGCCAACAAGCAATAGTTCAGGACCAAACGGCTTCCAAACTATGTCAAAAAAAATGAAGAGGAGGGAACACTTTCAAACTCATTCTACAAGGCCAGCATTACCCCGATACTAAAAGCAGACAAAGACACCACAAAAAATGAAAATTACAGGCAAATATCCCCAACGAACCTAGATGCAAAAATCCTCAACAAAATATTAGCAAACTGAATTCTACAATACATTAAAAAGATCATACATTATTGTCAAGTGGAATTTATCTCAGGGATGGGTCAATATCTACAAATTAATCAACATGCTACACTACATTAACAAAGGATAGAAATTACATGATCATCTCAATAGACGTAGAAAAAGCATCTGACAAAATTCAACATCATTTCATGATACAAGTTCTCAACAAAGTTAGTAGAGATGGAAAATATCTCCACATAATAAAGGCCATTTATGACACACCCTAGCTAATATTTATTGGAAGTTGTAGCCACAACAGACAACAAAAAAGAATAAAAGGCATCCAAACTGGAAGGCTAGAAGTAAAACTGCCACTATTGGACGATGATATGATACTATATATAGAAAGAGTCTACCTAAAGACTTCATAAAAAAACTGTAAGAATAAATGAATAAATGAATTCAGTAAATTTGTAGGATAAAAAGTTAATGTACAGAAATTTGTTGCATTTTTATACACTGAAAATGAACTATCAGAAAGCAAAATCAAGAAAACAGTCCCATTTAAAATCAAATCAGAAAGAATAAAACACTTAGAAATAAACTTAACCAAGGAGGGGAAAGACCTATAGGCTGAAAATTAAGACACTGATGAAGACAGCACAAATAGATGGAAAGATATACCATGCTCATGGATCACACGAATTAATAGTGCTACAATGTCCATACTACCCAAAGCAGTCTACAAATTCCATGTACTCACTATGAAAATACCCTTGGCATTTTTGACAGAACTAGAATAAATAATCCTAAAACTTGTATGTGACCACAATAGACCCCAAATAGCCAAAGAAATCTCGAGAAGACAAAGTTGGAGGTATCACGTTGGAGGTATCACATGTCCTGATTTCAAACTATACTACAAAGCTACGGTAATCAAAACAGTATGGTACTGGCACCAAAAAAGACACATAAATCAATGGAACAGAATAGAGAGCCCAGGAATAAAACCATACAGTTAATCTACAACCAAGGAGGCAAGAACATACAATGGGGAAAAGACAGTCTCTTCAATAAGCAGTGTTGGGAAAACTGGGCAGCCATATATAAAAGAAACTAGAGCATTTTCTCACACAACATCCAAGAAGAAACTCAAATGGATTAGACTTAAACATAAGATCTGAAACCATAAAAATTCTAGAGGAAAACACAAGCAATACACTCTTCAAAATCAGTTTTAGCAATATTTTTTGGATCTCTCTCCTCAGGTAAGGGCAGCAAAAGCAAAAATAAACAAATGGGACCTCATAAAACTAAAAAGCTGTTTCACAGTGAAGGAAATCAACAAAACAAAAAGGCAACCCACTGAGTAGTAAGCAAATGATGTGTATGATAAGGGTTTAATATTCAAGATACATAAGGAAGTCATACAACTTAATATAAAAAAAGCTGATTAAAAAATGGGCAGAGGACCTGAATAGTCATTTTTCCAAAAAGACATGTAGATGGCTAACAGGCACTTGAAAAGATGCTCAACATCATTAATCATCAAGGAAATGCAAATCAAAACCACAGTGAGATATCACCAACACACTTGTCAGAATGACAGTAGTCAAAAAGACAGAAATAACTGTTGGAGGGAATGTGAAGAAAAGAGTGCTATAGTACACTGTCAATAGGAATGTAAATGGGTGCAGCTGCTCTAGAAAACAGTATGGAGGTTCCTCAAAAAATTAAAAATAGAGCTACCATGTGATCTAGCAGTTCTGCTCCTGGGTATATATCTGAAGAAAATGAAAACACTAATTTGTAAAGATATATTCACCCCAGTGCTAATTGCAGCATTATTTATTATACAGTAGCCAAGATACAGAAGCAACCTAAGTGCCCATCAGCAAATGGATGGATAAAGAAGATGTGAGATACACACACACTGGAATATTATGCAGCTATATAAGAGGATGAAATCTTGTCATTTGCAACAAGTATAGACATGGAGGTTTTTATGCTTAGTGAGAAAAATCAGACAGAAAGACAAACACTGTATGTTTTCACTTATATACGGAATCTAAAAAACAAAACGAATGAATATAACAAAATAGAAGCAAACTTACAGAGAGCTAGGGCTTACCAGAAGGGAGAGGGGTAGGAAGAGAGGCAAAATATCGATAGATGAAGGGGATTAAGAGGTACAAGCTGCCAGCTATAAAGTAAGTCACAGTGATGTGCTGTACAGCACAGGGAATGTAGTCAATATTTTATAATAACTTTGTATGGTTGTAATCTGCAAAAATATTGAATCACTACATTGTATACCTGAACCTAATATAATATTGTAAGTAATATAATGTTAATATAATGTTAAGTCCACTATACCTCAATTTAAAAAAAGAAAAAGTATGTGTTAAACCATTATATAAATAGTCTCCAATATGTTTGGTCACAAAGCATCTATTGAAGACTAAAGCTTGAAAGGATTTGAATTCAAATTTAAAACAACATATTTAAGCCATATCAGGATCAGTGTTTGGCCTCTGATGATGATTTCACTGAAGGACAAAACACTCCTTTGGAATGGTAAGCAGAGGATGTTCAAAGGGAAAAACAGGACCCTTCGCCCAGTAGAGGGGAAGAGGCATACATTGAGACAATGACTGAACAGTGAGGCGGAGGAAGGACAAGCGTACCAAAAAGAAAATGGCACGTGTAAAGGCACAGAGATGTCAATACTAGTGGAACATAAGATGTGAGAAAGAAAATGAAATGGAATAGGTAGACAGAGACCAAAACATTTCAGTCTTTGAAGGCCATGCAAAGAGTTGAAACATTCTGAGCAGAGAATTGACATGGGCAGATTTATAGTTAAAAAGAATGTTGGGCAATTGCGATTGAGTGCAATGGGGTCTAGACACCAGACAGAGACTTGTTAGCCTGACGCCAGAGCCTAGAGAAGAAATCTTAAGGCTTGAGCTAAGGTTAATTAGTAGTGATCGAGAGAAGGGACCAAAGTGAGAACCGTGAGAACCATCCAGGGAATTTTAGAATCTCAGCCCGTCCTGAGACAGTTGGGATGCTGTGTTCCCTGGATAAGTGGCAACTTCTCTGAGCAGCTTGATACCTGTGGTGAGGTACACTGAGGTGACCTCAGAGGTCCCCTTTTCTCTAAGACTGTAATTGAATTGCTCTAATGTGCCAAACCTCCTCTGAAGAATAATAATTTAGAGGCTGTCTTAGCCTTTACAGCTGTCCTCAGCCTTTCTGGAAGATTTTATTTTCCGACTGAAGTCAGTAAGAATTGTTACGGTTTTTACATCCAGCCCACGATGGAAACTCTAGGTAATGGTCTCACTGGATTGCACACAATTCATGGTGTTTTTGTCTGTCTGTTCAGGGAGAAAAAACATCATTGGACTTCTGTGTTATAGACACGGGTAGGGAAGGCACACACAGATCAACCTAAGTACATTTTCACATTTCCTTGCTAATGGCTTGACAGTGCTTCACAGATGGATCAAGATTTTACTGAAAAGGATAAAGTTTATCCTTCAGCCTAATAATAACGGTGCAGACCTACCATTTTAGAATTTCTCTGAACATGCATTGATTTCATCACGATCTCGTTGCACGAGAAGTATTTGCTGAAAGACTTCTTCAAGGAACAAACATGTTTTGGACCCTTCTATGAATCAAACTCTGGGGAGGTAATGACTAGTTACATGGCTACACCATACATGTGACTCAACCTCTGATCTCCAGTTCATCCTCTATAAAACAGGATAATATGAACTAATGTAGCAAACACAACGTCAGAGAGAAATGATTCACCAGAAATACACCTAAAGTTACAACACTGGGCAGGTAAAGTTTGGAAGAGAATGTTTGATTTAAATAGTATTGTACAAAGAGGGTCAAGACATCCATTTTCTGCCCAAACAGTAGTTCATTTCTGTGTAAAAGAAGATTCCTAAAGTAATAATTAGAGACAAGCATTCACAATTCTTTTTGGAAAGAATAGAAATAATGAGATTATTATATGAGCAATAATGAGATCATAAATGAGCAACTTGCATTTGTTAAGCGCTTTCGATATGCCAAGCACCATGTTAAATGCTCCTCCTAGATTTCAATTTTAATCTTCAATACTAGTGGAACAATTCAATACTAGTGGAGCAATTCAATTACAGTCTTAGAGAAAAGGGGACCTCTGAGGTCACCTCAGTGTACCTCACCACAGGTATCAAGCTGCTCAGAGAAGTTGCCACTTATCCAGGGAACACAGCATCCCAACTGTCTCAGGACAGAAAAATAAAGCTTAGAGAGGTAGCATGCTTGTCCAGTGTTGCACAGCTCGTATATTAACACGAGTCAAGTTGGCACTCAGCTATTCAGCCTACCTAGAGCCGTCCAATGCTCCCCCGATGCTATAATGCACAACCTCAGCCATCTCCTTGACTAAAGCTAAAAAGACAAAACATTTTCTTCAAATGATCCATGCAAGTGGAAGTAAGTATACACAGGCCAATGTGAAGTAGGGGCAAATATGGAACATACGCGAGAGAGTTGGTAGAACTGGACAATGCCCAAAATGAAGTGGAAAAGCATCTTCTTAGAGTTTCCTACCACTTCTTACAAAATACTTGAAAAATAACAGAATATTACTTCATAATAGACTTTATGTATCTGTGTATGTGAATATGCAACAGGAAAAAAAAATTTTAAGTAGGTACATGAAACCAGATCTGATGGTAGAAGCTTCTCCCTTTGAATATTTTGGGGGTTAGCATATGGATAGTAAGGAGAGAAAATGGTCAATTTCTTATCTTTACAATGATGAGGACTTTGAGTGGAAGAAGAAATGATGAAACTTACAGGTTTGCCAGGCTACTGAAAGATGACTAAAGAGGTAAATGGCCTTTTTCTTTGGAGAGCATGTTCATAAGCCACTTAGAGAAGATAGAAAACTAAATTCTATACGTAAAAAAAAAAAGAAAAAAGTGAGGGGGACTGAGCTACAAGGAGGCTTTTGAAGAGGAGTGGCGAGCCTGAGCATGGCTGGGTCCTGGTGCCTTGAGAAAGGCAGCAAGAGGAAGGATTTCCAAGTGGTGAGATGTCAGAAAGACAGGCATCTCACGTATGATATATTAAAGATAAAATATATGATCTAAAGTGAAAGATAACTTTGATTTTTATTCTGTTTCTACACTGTGAACTCTAGCTACTCTATTCTTCCTGTAATAAAATTAATATATTTAATTTTATGGTATGCTTAATATTTTTGTTTTCACTGCTACAAATTAAAACCCAATCACTGTCCCCCAAGTTTTTAACGAAGTCTATGTTTTACACACAACCATTTCTAAGAGAACTCATAAAGCACAAATTGCATGCCACTCCTGGATGGGTAAGGAGAAAGCAAACACGGGACATAAGAGTGAGTTTAGTGCAAGCAGAAAATTGGATCAATTTTATCCAAATCTCAAAGGACAGATGACCATAGCTAAGATCTGTCCTCTATATTAAGTTCACTAAACTAACTGAATTATATGTTGTAATTGTCATAAGCACCCAGCAATCCCTTTGTCACATTCTTAGAATCCTAATTAGAAGGAAACTTCCAGAAATTATTTTACACAGGTATCTAATGTAACTTAGAGCAGTGAATAAGACAAAGACCTTAAGTCAGACAGCCCAGGACTGCGAACTAAGCAATTCCATGGACTAGTCCTGTAACTGAGGCAAGTCACGAAACATCTTGAAACTTTGATTTCCTCATTGGTAAAATTAGGTTACCAGTACTTCTCTCCAGGGTTATTTTAGGAGTTAGATGACATAAGAATGTAAATTACTTACTTCAGAACCACATATATTGAAGGTACTCACCCTAGAGAAGGACATGGGGCAAAGTCTGGTACAGAAATTTGAGAAAACCAAATCATCAACCCTCAGACCAAATTATACCCCAGGCCAGCTGGTGTGCCCAAGTAACACTAACATCCAAAAGTGTTCAAAGGACACGTGTGTGAAAGTGTTTTGTCAGCTCTACAATACTTTAATTTTTTTTTATTGGAGTATAGTTTCTTTACAATGTCGTGTTATACAATACTGTAATTTCTAACGTTGCTCTTTTCCCAACAATACAGAGCTATACGGTAAACTCCTTGAGACGAGACCCATCTCTGCACTATTCACCATTCAATAGATAGCCAGAAGTTTTAACTATCCAGGAAGGACTTTTTTTTCTACTTGAATAAAACTAAAAAACCAAAGATCTTAACAATGGTGGCTGAATTTAAACTATCCTCCTGGCACTCTAAAAGACGTGAATGGAAAAAAAAATCATAAAGCATTTAGAGCACCATCAGCCTTACAGAAAAGAAGAAATATGGGAATGGGTTTTCTGGAAGAATTGTCCTTCATTGCTGAGGATGATGAGTGAAGAGGCTTCAGGCAGATCAGATAAGCTGAACCAAAGGAAGCAGTGCCAATATGTGAGGGCTCA
This sequence comes from Neophocaena asiaeorientalis asiaeorientalis, assembly GCF_003031525.2. NCBI lineage: Eukaryota > Metazoa > Chordata > Mammalia > Artiodactyla > Phocoenidae > Neophocaena > Neophocaena asiaeorientalis. The sequence continues at coordinate 38,114 of NW_020172455.1, read as the reverse complement.
TTAAGGATCCCATGGTCCCCTCAGCACAGCATCATATGTCACAAGGGATGTCACAGGTCATGAAATACAGGCACTTGCAATTCCCCACTGGGATCGAATTTATCTTGAATTATTTACCACCAGATTTCCTAACGGTGGGAACAGGCTAATATGGTGGTTTTTGTATAGGGCTTGGGGGTCCTCAAACTGTAATTAATCCACCTCTAGGAGATCAAATGGGTCTGACAGAGCCACAGTCCATAAATTACTACAATTAGTGTCTTTATGGCGTCATGCAAGTTTCATGGCATGAGAAACCACATTTCCAGAAAGAACAGTCAGTGGAAAACACTTCGGAATAGATCGCTTCTGATTCCTGTAAGGTGGCATTTCTTTCAGCTACATTAGGTCCAATCATTAGGGTGAATACTATCCACTGGGGAGATGGATGACAGAATTTTAAAGTAGGCAAAAGTGAGATGGCTTTTCATCAAAGATTGCATTCTAGTCCCAGAAACCATACCTAGAGAAAATGGCTGTGGCGGAAATAATTACAGTTTGAACGTGTAGACTGAATAATTGGTGACCTTTCAAAGATTCTCCCTGTCACCTTTCGGATGCAGTCCAAACTCCTCAGCAAGCTGGTTCCTGCTTCCTTCTCCAGTCTTATCTTCCCCCCTTAAATATTGCTCTCTGGATCTACTGAACTATTTGCTGTTCCCAAAACATACCATGTTTTATGTTTGGGGGCCATTTTTCTTTCTGTCTCCTGTGCCCGGAAGTCTTTTTCTGCCTGGCACAACTGAGTCCTTAATGATTCAGTTAAAAGGCTGCTTTCTCAGATCCCCTCAGGCATGGTTGCTAACTCTCTCCTTCCTGCCTTCAGCATCTCGTAATTCACCTTTCTTATAATGCCTAGTACCCTGCACTGCCACTGTGAGGTTAAGATCAGGACTATGTCTCATTCTTCCCTTTTTTACCAAAGTCTTCCAGAGGTTCAGGCTCATGGCAATGTGCTTTTTGACTACAGGGGATGCCACAAATCCCAGCAACTCTCAAAATAATATATATCAAATATAACAGATATGAATTCCAAATTGGATGTGAAAGTATAGTGTTAATTTTGCCGTTAAGACGGACTGACAAAAGATGTCACAGAAATGCTAATCCTGTAGCATTTGAACTGGCCATAGGGTTTGAACTGGCCTCTGTAATTGAGAAATGTGCAAATTTATGTATTGAACTAGTTGTACATTTGTGGGTAACTTGTTCCTTTTACCTGGAGTTTTCTCACCTCTACATATCCAAATTTCATTCTTAATTTAAGCTCACCCAGCAGCTCCTCTTTGAGGTTTTTGATGGTAGTTTCTGGAAGACCTTTTCTCACCTTTCTCTGAGTTCCTGTACTTTGGTAGCTTTTCTCTTGTAGCACTTATAACTATCTCCCTTCATAATGTAATTGTTATTGTAATTTATGTAAATTATTAAAAGTGATATTTCTCACTAAATTAGAACTTACTGAGGGCAGTATTCTGTGTGCTCTGTTCTGGATATCTATTACTGTGTAACAACCCCCCCCCCCCAAATTGCTTAAAACAACAAAAAGCATTTATCTCTGTGATTGCTGGGGGTCAGGAATTTGGGAATTGCTTAGTTGGGCAGTGTTGGATTGGCATTTCTCATGCAGTCATAGGCATACAGTGGCTGGAGCTAGAATAGTGGAGGGCTAAAACAGCTGAGGGCTAATTGGGCATCTCTTCTCTTCACGTACTCTCAGTTCTCTGTGTGTTTTCTCCACATGAATTAGTTTGGGCTTCCTCACAAGATGGCAGCTTCAGACTTCTTAAATGGCAGGTCAACAAGTAGCAAGGCAAGGCAAGTGTCCTGAGACAACCAGAAGCTGTATTGCTTTTATGACCTTAGTCTCAGAAGTCAGGGCTGCTGCATTCAAGGGAGGAAGGTACACATTCTACCTCTTGAGGGGGAGAGGGAAAGTTCTGGAAGAGCATGTGGGAAGGGAAATATTGCTGTGGCTGTGTTTAGAATGTGCAGTTTGTATTCTGCATATTTTTTATCCTTATTCCATTGGTTCTAGTTGCCTGGGCTTGAGCTCAGTAAATACAAATGGATGAATTAATGATTGCTGAGTTCCATTAATCTTGACTGGTACTAATATTTGTACCAGAATTACTACATACTTCTTTTATCTAATCTCAGCTATCAGTCAGTTGCTTGTCCAGAAGAGGGGAAAAGTAAAAGATGCATGTTTTATTAAACCTAATGATCAGGAAGAGTGGAATATATATTACTCCTCTCAAAAAGCAAATTCAGGTCAGACAAAGAAATGTCAATTTCAATTACTTTAATAGTTTTTCGAGTAGCTATTCAGAAAACGTTATCTGGTTATTTTTCCTCTTTCCTAAAAGTATAAATTTTTATTTACAGTTCTCATATCTACCCAGTTGATAGAAGGTTCTATTTCAGTGTTTTATTATTACGTAAGATGGGAATTTCTATAGCCCAAGTATTAATATATGTATGTATGGGTGTGCATTATGTGTGAGTATGTGTGTGTGTATGTATATTAGTTGTCAAGGCAAACATTTTGCTCTTTGGCAAGAGTGGAGTTCATTGAGTTCAAGAATGCTCTGCACAGCTATTCTACGTTTTGAAACACATATTTGTGTGGTGTGGTATTTGTAAGTTGTGTGTGCAAATCTAATATAATATATATTTAAGAAATAATACATATCTAAGAAATATATACACAGCATACATATTTGAGCAGAAAACCTAAAGTAACAAACTCTCGTTTGTTTAAAATCTCTCTGCCCAAGACTATTTATTTGAATAACTTATTACCTTTTACTAGAAATTACACAAAAATATTGTCTTCTTTCATCAATTGTCGGTTTCTTGAATGCAGGAATTGTGTCTGACGCTTCACTATGACCTGAGCAGAGTCTCCATGCCTGCTGAGTGACTAGCGGACACTACATGAGTGAAGGAGAGCCCAGCAAAGCCGCACTTGGCACCCAATAAAAGAAGAAAGATCGCAAAATCCAGCCACGGGTTCCTGATGAGTTATAATGGCACAAAGCTTTGTTTAACAGTTAGCTTTGGGATGAAAAGGTAAACACAAACACAGTATTATAGTGTATGAATGTGTATTGTAGATTCTTTTTCTGCCATGGACACCTTGGAAAAGTTATATAAAATTTAGGGGAAAAACATTCAGGACCACACAACCTGTTCCAGGAGATTCTAGTTCTACAAGCAGGTAACAGAGAAGCACCCTGCAGGACGGTGCAACTTGATACCACCTTGAGGCTCCAGCTTCAGGCTCTTTTTCTACCTCATGAGGTAATTTAAAAAGATGAAAACATATAATATCTATAAGGGCATTTTAAATGTAAATGAGGACAAGCCAAATGTAAAAGACTGTCACAAAATATTCTAATTTATAGTTGTCCTATAGCAGTTTTAGGTACCACCAGCTCACACTCAAGACCCTTCAAAATCAGACCCAAATCTACCCAACTATTTTTGTTTCCACTCTTCCCCAGCTTAGACTTTAACTCCAGTTAAGCAAAATGAGTCATTAACGCCTACATGGACCAAGTCCATATCCAAGTTCTGCCCCTGTACCTCCGCACTTCACTTTCTACTCTCTGATATTTTCTTCCATCTTCCCTGTACTGATAGAAATTTTATCCATTTGTTAAGTCCCAGCTTCATGTTCATTTTCTCCCACATATGCTGTTCTTTTATGGATTGTGTGGTATAGTATAAATAAATGTTGTGGTATGAATAACTAGGTTACCAGAATATCTGGGATTTCATTCCATTTGGGCAATTTACTAGTTTAGAGTCCTTGGTCAGAACACTTGGCCTCCCTCATATAAAATGGGGCTAACTCTCTTACTGAGTCTCATCACCAGACCAGTCAGTGAGTCAGTCAACCTTAGGAGCTACACGAGGAGCTGCAGGACGTAAAAATGAATGTGACAAAGCTACTGTGCTCAGAAAGATCAGTCTCCTAGGAGAGATAGACAATTAAACTAACAGTAATATCACTGAGTCCTGGATACACCATGCTCTGGGAGTACAAAATAGCCTGCAGTTATTTTCAGCAATAGTATTTATCTTAATAATAAGACAGATCCACACACCTGCTAGTAAGGAATGTTCAGATAGACATGGAAAGTCTGAGTTCACTTGCCATAGACTGAATACCTGCAGTAGGAGAAATGCAAACATGCAGGAAAAACTCTTCCACCTCAGTGTAGCAAGTCAGCATGGCCCCACTGGCCCTGCATCATTCCTTGAAGGTGGTGTGCTGTGGATTCTGAAGGAAGAGGTGGAGACAGAAATCAGGTCCACTTCCCATTTGGAGAAAGTGGAGAGACAGCAGAAGCAAGAAGAACTACAGTCCTGCAGCCTATGGAACAAAAACCACATTCACAGAACGACAAGATGAAAAGGCAGAGGGCTATGTACCAGGTGAAGGAACAAGATAAAACCCCAGAAAAACAACTAAATGAAGTAGAGATAAGCAACCTTCCAGGAAAAGAATTCAGAAAGATGATAGTGAAGATGATCCAGGACCTCAGAAAAAGAATGGAGGCAAAGATCGAGAAGATGCAGGAAATGTTTAACAAAGACCTAGAAGAATTAAAGAACAAACAAACAGAGATGAACAATATAATAACTGAAATGAAAAATACACTAGAAGGAAACAATAGCAGAATAACCGAGGCAGAAGAACGGATAAGTGACCTGAAAGACAGAATGGTGGGATTCACTGCTGCAGAACAGAATAAAGAAAAAAAGAAAGAAAAAAATAAAGACAGCCTGAGAGACCTCTGGGACAACATTAAACACAACAACATTCACATTATAGGGGTCCCAGAAGGAGAAGAGAGAGAAAGGACCCGAGAAAATATTTGAAGAGATTATAGTCGAAAACTTCCCTAACATGGGAAAGGAAATAGCCACCCAAGTCCAGGAAGTGCAGAAAGACCCATACAGGATAAACCCAAGGAGAAACACGCCAAGACACATAGTGATCAAACTGGCAAAAATTAAAGACAAAGAAAAATTATTGAAAGCAGCCAGGGAAAAATGACAAATAACATACAAGGGAACTCCCATAAGGTTAACAGCTGATTTCTCAGCAGAAACTCTACAAGCCAGAAGGGAGTGGCATGACATATTTAAAGTGATGACAGGGAAGAAACTACACCAAGCTTGCTCTACCCAGCAAGAATCTCATTCAGATTTGATGGAGAAATCAAAAGCTTTACAGACAAGCAAAACCTAAGAGAATTCAGCACCACCAAACCAGCTCTACAACAAATGCTAAAGGAACTTCTCTAAGTAGGAAACACAAGAGAAGAAAAGGACCTACAAAAACAAACCCAAAACAATTAAGAAAATGGTAATAGGAACATACATATCAATAATTACCTTAAACATGAATGGATTAAATGCTCCAAGCACACGATACAGACTGGCTGAATGGATACAAATACAAGACCCATATAGATGCTGTCTACAAGAGACCCACTTCAGACCTAGGGACACATACAGATTGAAAGTGAGGGGATGGAAAAAGATAGTCCATGCAAATGGAAATCAAAAGAAAGCTAGAGTCGCAATACTCATATCAGATAAAATAGACTTTAAAGAATGGGGCTTCCCTGATGGCGCAATGGTTGAGAGTCCGCCTGCTGATGCAGGGGACATGGGTTCGTGCCGTGGTACGGGAAGATCCCAGATGCCGCGGAGCGGCTAGGCCCGTGAGCCATGGCTGCTGAGCCTGCGCGTCTGGAGGCTGTGCTCCACAACAGGAGAGGCCACAACAGTGAGAGGCCCACGTACCGCAAAAAATTAATGAATAAAGAATGTTACAAGAGACAGGAAGGATACTACATAACCATCATGGGATCAATCCAAGAAGAAGATATATAACAATTATAAACATATATGCTCCCTACATAGGAGCACCTCAATACATAAGGCAACTGCTAGCAGCTATAAAAGAGGAAATAGACAGTAACACAATAATAGTGGGAGACTTTAACACCTCACTTACACCAGTGGACAGATCATCCAAACAGAAAATTACTAAGGAAACACAGCTTTGTATGACACAATAGACCAGATAGATTTAATTGATATTTATAGGACATTCCATCCAAAAACAGCAGATTACACTTTCTTCTCAAGTGCACACAGAACATTCTCCAGGATAGATCACCTCTTGGGTCACATATCAAGCCTCAGTAAATTTAAGAAAATTTAAATCATATCAAGCATCTTTTCTGACCACAACGCTATGAGATTAGAAATCAATTACAGGGAAAAAAATGGAGAAAACACAAACACACGGAGGCTAAACAATACACTACTAAATAACCAAGAGATCACTGAAGAAATCAAAGAGGAAATTAAAAAATACCTAGAGACAAATGACAATGAAAGCACAACAATCCAAAATCTGTGGGATGCAGCAAAAGCAGTTCTAAGAAGGAAGTTTATAGCAATCCAAGCCTACATCAAGAAACAAGAAAAATCTCAAATAAACAATCTAACCTGACACCTAAAGGAACTAGAGAAAGAAGAACAGACAAAACCCAAAGTTAGTAGCAGGAAAGAAATCATAAAGATCAGAGCAGAAAATAATGAAATAGAAACAAAGAAAACAGTAGCAAAGATCAGTAAAACTAAAAGCTGGTTCTTTGAGAAGATAAACAAAATTGATAAACCATTAACCAGACTCATCAAGAAAAAGAGGGAGAGGACTCAAATCAGTCAAATTGGAAATGAAAAAGATTCAATAGATGCAGAAAAAGCTTTTGACAAAATTCAACACCCATTTATGATAAAAACTCTCCAGAAAGTGGGCATAGAGGGAATCTACCTCAACATAATAAAGGCCATATATGACAAACCCAGAGCAAACATCATTCTCAATAGAGGAAATGCTTTCAGTTTTTCACCAAGATCAAAAACAAGACAAGGATGTTCACTATTATTCAACATAGTTTTGGAAGTCCTAGCTATAGCAATCAGAGAATAAAAAGAAATAAATGGAATCCAAATTGGAAAAGAAGAAGTAAAATTGTCACTGTTTTCAGATGACATGATACTATACATATAGAGTCCTAAAGATGCCACTAGAAAACTACTAGAGCTAGTCAATCAATGAATTTGGTAAAGTTGCAGGATACAAAATTAATGGACAGAAATCTCTTGCATTCCTATACACTAATGATGAAAAATCTGAAAGAGAAATTAAGGAAACAGTCCCATTTACCACTGCAACAAAAAGAATAAAATACCTAGGAGTAAACCTACCTAGGGAGACAAAAGACCTGTATGCAGAAAACTATAAGACACTGATGAAAGAAATTAAAGGTGATACCAACAAATGGAGAGATATACCATGTTGCTGGATTGGAAGAATCAATATGGTGAAAATGACTATACTACCCAAAGCAATCTACAGATTTAGTCCAATCCCTATCAAATTACCAATGGCATTCTTTTACAGAAATAGAATTTAAAAATCTTAAAATTTGTATGGAGACACAAAAGAACCTGAGTAGCCAAAGGAGTCTTGAGGGGAAAAAACAGAGCTGGAGGAATCAGACTCCCTGACTTCAGACTATACTACAGAGCTACCGTAATCAAGACAATAGGGTACTGGCACAGAAACAGAGATATAGATCAATGGAACAGGATAGAAATGGGATGAACTGGGAGATTGGGATTGACATGTATACACTGAAGTGTATAAAACTGATGACTAATAAGAACCTGATGTATAAAAAAAAATAAAATTCAAAAAAAAAAAGCAAGTGGAAGCAGAGTGAGCGATATACCTTGTTTTAATGCAAGCAGATGGTGAGGTCATGGGAACTTGTTTAAAGCCTTAGTGAACTGTCTCTTCAAATTAAGGACTTTTGAGAATTATTAAAGGTTCTGAGAAACCCCCATTACTCAAAAGATTGTATGTTCTTGCTGAGTGATCAGGCTTCTAACCCCCTGTACGTTCAAACACAAGGAATACATAAGGGCATGCCTGATTGCTTTAATGAAATGCAGGTATCCACAGCCAAGATAACATGTGGTGAAAGAGAGACAACCAGAGATAGCAAGCATTTCCCACTGAGCTGCCCTCCAGTTAATGCAATTACAGGCTTTGAAGAATCGCAGAGCTATCTGGTAAAAATAAAGTAACAGTTTCTGGAGAACCTTTCAAATGTGAATGGGTTTGGATCCCGTTTCAAAGTTTCTTGGGCTCATATTCGGTAGGGCAACATTCTTATATATTGGGATGACTGAGAATCTACCTTAAAAACACAGCTAAGCTTTAAAAGGAGTTAATCTAAAATCACATGTGGCCTGTGCCAATATATATATTTTAATCATATGAGTCATTATTAAACAAACAATTTAATTTTAAAAATAAAGTGAAAAACCATGGTCTTGTCTGGATTAAGAAACCATTATTTACCTAGTTAGGGAAATAGCTTTTTTTTTTTTTTTTTTTTAATTTTTTTTTTTTTTTGTCTCATTGGCC
>NW_020172455.1:0-29474 GCF_003031525.2 Neophocaena asiaeorientalis asiaeorientalis | reverse complement strand
TTTAATTTATTTTATTTTTGGCTGCATTGGGCCTTGGTTGCTGCGCGCGGGCTTTCTCTAGTTGCGGCGAGCAGGGGCTACTCTTTGTTGCAGTGTGCGCGCGTCTCATTGTGGTGGCTTCTCTTGTTGTGGAGCACGGGCTCTAGGTGCATGGGCTTCAGTAGTTGTGGCGCACGGGCTTAGTTGCTCTGGGGCATGTGGGATCTTCCTGGACCAGGGCTCAAACCCGTGTCCCCTGCAGTGGCAGGTAGATTCTTAACCACTGTACCACCAGGGAAGTCCCAGGGAAATAACTTTAAATTGTGGTTCTTTTTGGTAACCACAAAAAAGATGAGCTATACAAGATATTTACACTAACTCATTGTGTTTTTGCAAGTTTAATACCCGACGTTTTTAGATTGGCAATTTGGAGCTAATATAAAAGAGACTGTTAGACCTGAAAAGGCCACTGGCCATGAACTAATTCAAATCCAGTTTGTTACAGATGAGAAAAATGAGGCCAGGTAAAGGAGTGACTCTCTTTTAGTCTTTAAGCTGTGCAGCAGTAGCTGATAGAAAATATGCCAGAACTCAGGAACAGGGAATAGATGTAATTTCAAACGCAGGTCTGATATTATCAAGCTCAAATTACAAAACTGTAACCTTCAATTTCCATATAAGATAGGCATTTTCTATGAAGTACATCTTATAATACATAATCCACTGATTTAAACGAGAAAAAAAATACACAGTGACTAAGAAAGGGGAAGAAATCTAAACTCAGCTAGTTTTCTTCACTGAATACAGCAAACCAAAAACTTGTTTAATTTATTCAGAAGCTAAAATAATCCTCTACATGAAAAATATCAAAATTAAATTCTGGTCTAATCCAAATGATTATTATCACAATCTCACCATCTGGAAACCCACGTTCTCTAAAAAAAAATGTTATCATGAAATTGAGAGTTCTATAGAAAACACAGTAGTTACTTTCTTAGTCTGAAAGTTGAGATCAACAGCATAACATTTCATAACATTCTGATGAAGAAACATTCCTCAGTCTTAAAATAAGTGAACTCGTGGCATGAGTTAAAATATGCCAGATTTTATGACTGATCCATACAAGAAGTTGGCTGTTTTCTCTTCCTCATGAAAGCTTTCTTGAGTAGGACAGAGAACTCCTGAAGGAGACGGAAAGTATATCCTACCTTAAGAAGGGTCTGTGCCTCAGTTATGGGGAGCTGGACACATGGGAGGATGGAGCCAGAGGAAGGGCAGCCTTTGGTTGGCACCACGTCCAAAGCCGGGTGTGTAAACCACATGAAGACTTCAAGCGTAAACTCAGATGATGATCAAGGGCAATATTCCATACGAGAACCTAAGTGCCAAAAGGCAACTGGAGGAAATGGGTAGAGTCTCGAGGTTGTGAATTATTTCCTTTTCCTCACAGATTCAGTGGCAGCTGGAGATTTGGATCCAGTGCTTTGCGAGAGGAAGTCAGCTTGAACTCAGAAGGGTGTTTGGGCTCTCATCAAGCAGCACTGGGACCAGAGTCAAACTCATCTCAATCAGGACAAGAGGAGGCTTCCCTTGGGAAAAATAGGGTAGCGCTCAAGGAGAATGACAGGTGCTCTAGGGAAAAAAGAGGCTCTACCTGTGTGAAATTTCCAGATTTGTTACAGAAAGCAGGAAAGAGAGTAGGATATAAAGAAAGCCAAAGAAAGAACACAAGAAAGTGGATGAAGGAAGGAAAGGAAGATGTTAGGGAGGGGAGAGAACAGATCTTAGAAATTCAAATACTCTCACAGCAGACACTACAAGATTATGAGTCACTCAGTCCTATGGGACTCATAGTTCACGCCCCAGATGTGAGTCCGGTACAGTGGGGATATGTGGAATTCGTCACGGGAGAGAGGGAGTCCTTGCTCAGCCACTTACTGGATGAATACCATTGAGTGAATCACCTTCTCTACGCATCAGTTTTCTCTACCACAAAATTCAAATAAAAGATGCATTCACAGTCTTACTGTGAACGCTAAGAAATGTACATGAACACATTTTGTAAGCCATACCTTGTTCTGCATGTGACCATTATCACGCTACTTGCAGATCACGTAACATTCAGTGATGTTTTCCTTCAGTCTACTTCTTTCTAAAGCACAGTTATTAAGAGTTGGTTGTGAATGGACAGCTAAGAACTTGGGGTGAACCCTCACAAATCTGAGGCTAGCCATGGGGTTAAATGCTAGCGCAGGTGTGACCTTCAACCTGTCCCGTCCCAAACCTTCCTACCAGGGGTGTAACAAGAGCCAGGGGTGCTGTAGAAGACATTCTCAAATCCTTGGTTTTCTTAGTAAAGTGGTAGAAGGAAAGTGACTGATAGTGAATTATAGTAAAACATGCCCTGCCCTTCTACCTTTTCTCTGCTAGGTAGTTCAACTTCTAGATTTTGTGCCTCCAAATACCAGCCTTCTTGGTATGTTTATAAATACCAACCAGTAAAAAAAAGTAAAAGAATTTCTTTATGTATTTTTATTTTAAATGAACAGTTTAAAAGCTTTTTCATGGATTTAATTTTTTTTTTTTTTCCAAAGCAGCTTGGAGATAGAGCTATAACCTAAGAGATTGGTTTTTCCCTCTGTGCTGAGCCTGGAGAGCATAGCATCTGAAATCTGGCCTTCATTCTACAATAAACGGGGAACTGAGTGGGAAGGGGACTTGCCCAGGGACACAATGATCGACTATCAGATTGGGACAGGCATTCCACTCTCCAGTATTCATGGCGCCAGACTTCACCTACTGTGAGCTCCTCTAGAACAGAAGCTGGTTCTCCATTTTGGCTGTGTATTAGAACCACCTGGGGACTTTTTAAAATCCCAGTGCCCCAGCTACACTGCATACCAAGTGAATCAGAATCTCGGGGGGTGGGACCCAGGCGTTACTACTTCTCGTAGCTACTCAGCAGACGAGTTTGAGAACTCACGTTCTAGAGGACAATATTGAGTTTGGTATTCATGTAAATAATAATGGCTCAGTGGATGGAGCACTTTCTCCGTTGAGGCTATCGCGGCAAGCGCTTCCCTGCTTTATTCCACCCAGGTCCTCGCTGCAGCCTTCTCAAGTAAGTTCTGCTTACTTGTTCGGTAAGTCCCACCTTACAGCACAGCAACCTGATTCCTATGCAAGAGGGACACCTTGCTCAAAGACAAGTAGTTCTCGAGAGGCAAAGTCCAAACTGCAACCCGGAGCTCTTACAGACTAGGCTACACTACATCTCTAACCTGACAGGCAGCCCTTCTTTGGCTGAGAGAGGAGTCACCAAGGTTTGTCCGGTGACTGTTTCTTAATCTCTACTCATAACTCGACAAAAAATTCATTATAGCTCAAGACAGCTGACCTTAAGGTGTGAATCCACCATCAGTCACACAAGTAACCTGAACTTATACACGAGGCCAGATGTGGGATCCCGTAGAACACTGACTTTTGTGTAGCAGCCCAAAGGGCTGTTTTCAGGAAAATATGGGGCCCTAACACATAGTTTTGCTTCAGGGTTGGTTCCACTTGATTCTGTTGACTGACTATCCACATACTAATATTTCATAGGACATGTCCATCCATGTCATCCCAATCTAACTTCTCACAGGAGTACCTGATGTCCAGCCCAGCATTTATCTGTGGTCTCCTCCAAAGTAAAACAAAGAGGATGGAAACAATGTACAGTGAGAAACAGCTCTCTATTATAGTTATTTTAGGATGGATTTTGATAAACAGAAGTCCAAGGACAAGTTCTCAGAGGTCTTGAAATTCCCTAGAACACTCCTTTAACAATTTAAAATACCATATTCTGAATTATTGGCACAATTGCTTTATTTCTAAATCCTTTCTTATAGTTCCAGTGTCCAAGTTTGCACTTATATTTATAAATGAGTTGTCACCAAACAGGGCTACTTTAACTGTCCCAGGCTAATGAGAAAAGAACAAAGGCAGATTTAGTAGGCAAATGATGAACTCCTGCCATGTGAATTCTAAATGCCATCACCGTGAACTGCGGGGATGAAGGTTCTGAAGCAGTGCAAGAATTGGTGAAAAAAAATTGACTCCAGTCCGACAGACTGGGAAAGGCCTACGCAAATTAAAGGAACAGTCCACACCGTAGCCCTAGTGCAAGCGGCAGTTTAGTTTCAGCACAATTAATTACTCTTGGTGATTTGAATTATCTTTGCTTTTGTAATTTGGTTTTAGCTTGTTAATTTGTTCTGACTTCAAAGTAGTATGAATTAAAAGCATAAGGAGTTTAGACCTAGTTTTGTGTGTATGCATATTTAAACAACATGAGGATAAAACAGTCTAGTTCCATACTGCAGGGTCTGTGAAAACATTTACCTTTAAAAGGGTCCACACAATGGAGTCTGATTCTGACCAGCATGAAAGCTTAGCTTTCATGGGTCTGGGTGAGTTCCCCAGAGGTACCATGCACTGCCCGAATCAGCTCGCCATGGACCAAGGATGGGAAATGCATGTAACACTTTGCACAGTTTTATTGGCATTTAAGAGATTTTGTTTTAAGCTGCTAATCTAATTTTTCTATTCTCAGACTCATGTTAATGTTCCAGTTAAACAGAAAATGAGAAAATGAAGAAAAAAGATGTTTTTAATAAATTGAATTTCCACTTGGGCTATATTAAAATCGCCGTGGAAATTACCATGAGAAAGTTTGTCTCAGAAAATGATGATATCAATGATCATTTCTATTCTTGTGATAAAAAAGAGGCAATATTAGGTATGGACAAAATGTGAGCAAAATAGTAGACAGTGCCACTCACTGGGGAACAGTCCCAGGGCAGGAATGACCTTGCTCCCCTGTGAATTCCTCGCACCCCAAACAGTCCTAACGTGTGATGGGTAAGTGCTTGCTAGGTAATTGCCATGACTTGCTTGGCCTGCTGCCCTCCAGGACTCATAGCTGGAATGTTCCCACAGTCCTGCCCCTATATTTAGGATCCAGTGAAGCAACCTCAAGACAGAAATCCTGCAGCTCAGCATCCAGTCAGCCTAGAGGCACATCCCATCCTCTGCTCCTGGTAACTTGTCTCCCTGATTCTGAGCCTCTAGTTCACGAAAAGGGGCCCTGAACTGGTCTTTCTGTTTCTCTCGAGATTGGTGTTCTTTCCCTGAATTTAGCCCCCCCGAGGTCCTCTGGGTGTCAGTCACCTGCCCACCTCTACCTCTGCCCATTCTACTGCTAGATGATGCCATCACTCATGCAGGAGGTGGTAGATACAGAGGTTGAGACTCTGGGCTGAGTAGACACATGCGGGGTGCCTTGTTCAAGAAGGGAGATAACAGATGTGCTGCTTTCTACCCGTCTGGACCTGGCCAAGTTATTTACCATTTATGGCTACGAGTTTTCATCTGTAAAATGAGCTTAAAAATAATTTATAAGCCAATTATGAGGAACAAATGAATTAATTTGTATAAAGCATTTGGAACAATGCCTGACTCATAGTAAGCACTCAGAAGTGAGGGCTGTACTTCTTTTAGGTCTCTCATATGCCCACACTCATGCCAAATAGCCCTGGTACTGATAACCTACCATCCTGGATGCCTCTCCAGCCACTGAATTCTGGTTTTCTGACCTACTTTCTTCTACTTCCTTTGGTTAACCGCTACATGCTTCCCTACCTGAGGGCCCCATACCATCAAGTGCATCTTTAAATAATACCTAGCTGCTATTTCATAGTCTTTAAGCCCTGCAGGGCCCTAGCTTGGCCTTAACCTCCCCCTGAACAAACTTCATTTTAACACCTGTTCAGGTATAGACACTAGGGCTTTCCAACAAGAGAATGCATCCTTAAACCTGGTGCTATAGGCCCAACCCACTGGGTCCTAAATGCATCTATTCCCTCATTGTCCTGTAAGCAATCCCCTAGGAGTAAGGACGCAGTGACAGACCTGCACAGACAGATCACAGATGAAGGTCTGGAGCAGAAGACAAGAGAAAGCTAAGAAAGCTGCCTAAAGACACGGTCAAAGGAGCAATTCGCCTTTGTCATTTTTCAGAGCTTTGTATTTCACAAAGTACTAGATTCTCTCATTTTGTCCTCACAGAAACACAGCGAAAGAGCAGAGTATCTGGATGACTAACATAGTGCTGGGTACAATTTTACCAGATGTGGACCCTCTAAAAGTAGCTGATATGCTCCCGAAATGAGGTTCAAGTGTCGTATTAAAAACTGGCTGTCGCTTTTTGCACTTTTGCTCATACCTTTAGCCCATGGTGCTCTTGCTGGTAACTTTAATAGTCTATAACCTTCTCCACTGATGATTCCTGACTGCTGATTCAGTTCTTGCTTCTCTGACTCTTTCAATTCAACAGCCTCCATCTGGGAACATTCTCAGACTGGACATCGGCTTCCTTAGATCCCCACTTCTACAACCCCTTTGACTTCTCATATCACGAATACCTCAACTTAAGATCCTCCTCTTGCTCCCACAATGTGAATTTTGTTTACACCTGTGGTGGGTAGACCAAAGGTGAGCCCCGAAGATCACCACACCCTAGCGGTCACGCCTTGTATAAAAACTTCCCTCGAGTGTGGGAGGGACCTGTGATTTGCTTCTAGCCAGCAGAATATGGCAAAAGTGAAGGAATTTTGCAGATGTAAAAAAGACCTCAAATGGGTTGATTTTGAGTTAGCCAAAAGGGAGTATATCCTGGGGTGGCCTGACTTTGGTGAAAGCCCTTATAAGAAGGACTGGGTCCTCCTTAAGGAGAGCTTATCTTTCCTGGCTTGAAGAAGCCCACATGGCAAGGAACTGTGGGTGGCCTCTAAGCTCTAAGATGGCTGCCTTCAGCCAGCACAAAGCTGGGGCCCTCACTCACAGAGCCACAGGGAATTAATTCTGCCAACAACCTAAATGAACTTGGAAAAGTATTCTTCTCCAGTTTAGCATTCAGATGAGAACACAGCCCACACCTTGATTGAAGCCTTGGGAGAACCTGAGCCAAGGTTTCAGCTAAGTCCTGCCTGATCTCCCAACCCACAATAAAGGCCACAGTCACAGCAGCTGATCAACAACATCACAGTTGTTTAGAAAAACTATAAAATTATACCAAGTCGAAACAACCAGGGTGATAAGCCTTAGGGGGGACAACATAAAAAAAACCAAACAAACCCAAACCAAATGTAGAATGGCCAGTTCAATAAAATCATACTAAATTTAACTTGAGGTTTGGCACATTTACTATTTTGAGTTAGTCCCCAAATTCCTTCTCAAAATGCATGACTATGTGCAGTCTTATTAAAGAAACAAGCTAGAGCATCCCTGCATTGACAAGCAGACAGAATGTAAACCAGTGGGCATGTGAGAATCCAATAGGATGCATAAGAGTACAAAGGATAAATGGGCACCATCCCATGGTGGTGATCAGGAGAGCCAGGCAGCCCTATACTCCTAAGTGGAGTCAAGAAATGGATGCTTGTAGAAAGGCAGACACAATGGGGAACTATCACTGAAAAGCCCTCTTTGCCTCTGCACACACTGAAAAACACATATCACAATATCTACAGAGGAAACTACAGAGTTCCTTTCTATTCTTTTGCGAAGATCTCTCATACCATAGAAAAGGGGACTGAAATTAAGCAAATGTATGGTACTTTAATAAATATGGTACATTAGAAACTCTGAGTTTGGGGTCTCTTCATTTTTTATAAGGTTGTAATTGAAAAGTTAGTTTAACGACACATTTACTTTAGGGATTCCTATCACTGGTCACTGTGATGCTCCCCTCTGTGCCTCTAGGACAGATAGTGGGAAGTGGCAAGATAGAACATGAATGCTAGTCAGTGGTGTGTACCTATCACAGAAGGGCCAGGTGTATGCAGTTGCCCACAGACACAGAATTCAATGCTGGGAGGGCTTTTGTGCTCTCTACTCCGATTTTTATATATGGGGCAGGAAAATCTATCTCACTTTCAAAATCAGCATTGACCTTGTTTGTAGAATGTTCTTCCTTCTTATTTGTTTAATCACTGTCATTCTAGATCTATCTTCTGGAATGATTTTGAACTATTCTCATCAGCCTCCACAGGGCAGCCCTTCTGGTGTGTAAAGACAGTTGTCATTATCCCTGAGTATTCTCATTTCCTCTTGGGAGCTCAGCGCAATGAACAGCAGAGTAGGAAAGCCATTGCCTGAGATAAGAACCCTGTAGTTAGGCTAATTGTTTCTCAGGTTTCTCCCTCTTCTTCATTCTGAGATTGATCCTGATGACCAATATGTTAATGCTGCTCCTAGTAGATCAGTCAACTCAGGATAACTCAAGAGTGAGACCACGGATACTCAAACTATGCTCTGAAGAAAAGAGGGAGTCATGGGCAGGGTGTCTATTCAGAATTCAAAGGAGAAGCTCTGCTTTGATGTGTATACATATTGAGTTTCTATACAAAGTTTTATTTTAAGGAAGTTCTCCTATTTTTCATTTTATTTTTTTGCGGTACGCGGGCCTCTCACTGTTGTGGCCTCTCCCGTTGCGGAGCACAGGCTCCGGACGCGCAGGCTCAGCGGCCATGGCTCACGGGCCCAGCCGCTCCGCGGCATGTGGGATCTTCCCGTACCGGGGCACGAACCCGCGTCCCCTGCATCGGCAGGCGGACCCTCAACCACTGCGCCACCAGCGAAGCCCTCGCCTATTTAAAAAAAAAAAAGTTAGAAAACCATCACCCTAGTCCATCTGTAATATGTCTAATTTGAATAACCTTTTTGCAAACTTGACTCAAGACTTTAAGGCCAGGAAATTTTCATACCTGATTAGAATGCAAAGATTTTGATGTGCTGTATATGTACAATGAAAGAGTCACACCAAAAATGGTGACAGAGAAATCTTGAAATTAAAACCATGAACAGAGTTTAAAAAAGGAAAAGATGTAGGTTTGAATATAAAGAACCACTCAATAGAATTCCTTTTCACTAAAAACCAGAAACACATCTGACATTTTATTTGTATTGATTTTATTTACATGATATTCCTGAGAAAGCAAAAAGTTAGGGACAAAAAATAGATCAGCAGTACCCCAAGTGAATTTATTGGGGTAATGAAACTGCTCTATCCATCTTGCTTATGGCTGTTGGTATATGACAATGTGTATGTATCAAAATGTATAGAACTTTAAGAAAGAAAGGTGAATTTTATTGCAGGTAAATTATACGCAGATGATATAATTTTGTTTGCAGAAAATATATAATATTGATTTTATAAAAATTAAAACTTTTGTATTGGAAATGACACCATTCCATAAAGTGAAGAAAATATTTGTAAATCATTTGTCTGATAACGGACTGTATCCTGAAATTATGTAGAGGGTACTTACAACTTAATAATAAGATTAAAAAGCCAAGAAATAGAGAAAGTACATGACCAGACATTTCTCCAAAGATACACAAATGGCTAATAAGCACATAAAAAGATGATTACCATCAAAACCACCATGAGACGGCCCTTCATGCCCACTAGTATGCCTACATTCAAGAAAAGAGAAAATAACATGTTGATGAGGATACAGAGAAATTGTAACCTTCATAGATTGCTGGTAGGAATTAAAATGGTGTAAATGCTACTTTTAAAAAGTTTGGCAGTTCCTCAAAATGTTAAACATGGAGTTTATATACGACTCAGCAATCCCACTCGAGGTTATATACAGAGAAGCAGAAGTACATGTATACACAAAAACTGTACATGAATTTTTCCTAGTTTTTTGTACTGAGGTAAAATACATAGAACATAAAATTTACTATCTTAACCATTTGTAAGTGTACAGTTCAGTAGTATAAAATACATTCATAATGTTGTGTGACCATCACCACCATCCATTTCCAGAACTCTTTGTAACCTTGTACCACTAAATCTCTGTACCTATTAAATACTACTTCCCCATTTCCTCCTCTCCCTAGCCCCTGGCAACCACCATTCTACTTTTTGTCTCTATGGTTTCGACTCTGGCAAGTATCTCATATAAATGGAATCATACGGTATTTGTCTTTTTGTGACTACTTTCACTTAGCATAATGTCCTTAATGTTTATTCATGTTTTAGCATGTCAGAATTTCCTTCTTTTTCAAGGCCAAATAATATTCCATTGTGTGTGTATGCCACGTTTTGCTTATCCGTTCATCCCTCAGTGGGCACTTGGGTTGCTGCTTCCACATTTTGGATATTGTGAATAATTTTGCTAAGAACATGGGTGTACAAATATCGCTTCAGAGCCCTGCTGTTAATTCTTTGGGGTATATATTCAGAAGTGGAATTACTGGATCGTGTACATGAGTGTTCATGGCAGTGTTATTCATACTAGCCAAAAGTGGGAGCAATCCAAATGTTCATCAACTGATAAATAAATAAAATATGGCATATCCATGCAATGGAATATTACTCCACACTAAGAATTACTCATACCTGCTACTACATGGAGAAACCTTGAAAACATAGGGCCAAGTTAAATTAGCCAGCCACAAAAGACAACATATTGTATAATTCATTCATATAAAATATTCATAGTTGGCAAACTTACAGAGGCAGAAAGCAGATTAATGCTTGCCAGGGAATGGGGTGGGGGAAAATTAATACGGAGTGATTGCCAGTACAGAGTTCCTTTTTGGAGTCATGAAAATATGCTAAAATTGGATTGTGGTGATGACTGCATGAATCTGTGAATGTACTGATCCTAAAGCCAATTCAGTTGCACACTTTAAATGGTGAGTTGTATGGTATATGATTTATATAATCGATAAAGCTGTTAAAATAATTGTACCTCAACAAACCTGACTCAAAAGAGAAAACATTTTAAACTTCCAAGGTCCAAAGAAAAGAGGGCAAAACACACAAGCAGCAAGTTTCTCTTAGAAAGGAATATAAATAACCAATACCATATAAAATGATGCTCAACTTATCAAGAGTCAAACTAATGCAAATAAAACAAAAATGAGATCTATTTTTCCCAATAAGATTCACAAAAATCAGAGATTGGCAATAACCAGTGTTGGTGAAGTTATAATTAATCTTCCCACCCTCAGGACTCATAAATGCTCAGCTGAAACAAATTTTGTAGAAAGAACTTTTGTAATACATTTCCAAGTGAGTCATGTGCATAACTTTTTATCTAATTTTAAGGCCTTAGTAGCACAGGTTTTATAATCAAACATTCAAAACTGTTCCAGCAGTGCTTGCCATGGAAGTGACCTCCCAACAGCGTCTGTCCAGAAGGGACCCTGCTGAGGCAGGGATTGACCTTTGGTTCCAGGCTGTGAGGAAGGTGTGAAGGGTCCTGAGACAGAGGCTGGGACAGACAAGGGGGCTGAGACTTGAGACACATAGTGGTCCTGGTCAGTTGTATATAATTTGGTACAGATTTTATATATTTCAACAATTACTCTTGTCTTACTGACCAAAAGTTGGCCCTATAAAAATACAAGTGTTAAAAAAAAAAAAAAAAATACAAGTGTTGAAAATGCATGCAGTGGACATCATCACAGGATGTTTATAATGTCAGAAGAACAGTGCTCATCTTCAGGGGACTGGTTACGAAGATTGTGGTACGTCTAGAAAATACGCTAGCCTGTGGCCATTACACATGATTTGAAAATATACACTGTTAACATGCAGAAGTCTCTGCAATACTGAATGAAGAAAATTACTTAATATTGATAGTAAAATTATAAAAATGTGAAAGTATTCATTCACATATGCTTGTGTGCACGAATAAAGAAATATCACCTGGAAGGCACCAGTGACACCTCTTCCATGAAGTATTTGCTAATTAAGTCCAAGTCCTTGCCATCATGTAGCTCGTATCCCAGTGTTGTGGGAAGAGGAGGAGGAAGGGTGAGTTTGGGGAAACGGTAAGCAATAATAAAATATGATAAATTCAGAAAAATGAAAAGTTCGATGAATAAAACTTACCAAAGTGAGATATAAGAGGAAGGGCTTTGGGTGGACTGGGGTGGGGGGTGATATTTAGCAAGGATGGTCAGAGGTGACATTTAAACTGAGAGCACAGTGATGAGAGCGAGCCAGGTATGTAAAAATATGGAGCAAAGAGTTCCTGCAGAATGAACAATACACAAAGATCCAGAGACAGAAGTGTGGTGGTTGTGCTCAAGCCACACAATAAGGCCAGGGGAGTAGCGGGGCAATGAGCCAGGGAGAGCTGTCTGGAAAGGCAGATTGAGACCAGATCACACGGACCCATGTGGGTTTCGTCAGCCACGGCATAGAAACTTGATTATTATTTTAAGTGAGATGGTAATCTATGGCAGAGAAAAAAAATATCACTTACTTCAAAAAAGATTACTAGGCTGCTGGTCAGTGAATTTACTGCAGGGTAGAAGCTAGGAGGACAGCAGGTGTCATTGCAGTGGCACAGGCAAGGGATGCTGATATGCACAGGGATGGCAGCTGTAGATGTGATCAGGTAGTGAGAAGGGGTCAGATTTGGGGGCATTTTAGAAGTAGTGCTCACCAGACAGCTGGTGGATTGGAGGTGGGGATGAAGGAATGAGAAATATCAAGGCTTTCTGCTAGATATTTGACTTGCACAACTGTGAACAACAATGGCACTGACCAGGGGAGGAGCATGTTAGGGTGTTTGGGAGTATCTAAAACTGAGCAGGACCCTGTGGGGCCCTCGCGGGTACAAATCCTTCCCGTGTTCCCCATTTCTTGTTTGTAGGAAATAGGCTTCATTCAGCTTCCTTAACCTTCCCTGAGTTCCAAAGGGCAGATTCAAACAGTTGCTGATCAGGGAAGGGAGGGGACAAAGAAACAAGGGAGAAGCAGTCAAGAAACAATAGTGCAGCCTTGGGGCAGGGTCCTGGTTCCCCAAAGAATAGACAAAACATTATCTTCGAGCTCTTCTACAGAACCGAGGCTGCCACCTCAGCAGAGGACGGCAACTTCAGGCTGAGCACAAGATTCCTAGAGCACCACCCTTTTACCTCACCACCAACCAATCAGAAGAAAGTCACTCACCCTGCAACCCTCAGCCCAAATTTTGCCTATAGAACTTTCCCCCCAAAACCATTGGGGAGTTAGAGGTTTTTGAGCATGAGCCACCCATTCTCCTTGCCTGGCCCTGCAATAAACCTTTCTCTGCTCCAAACCCTGATGTTTCAGTTTGTTTGGCCTCACTGTGCATCGGGCACATGGACTTGTGTTCGGTAACAATTTCAAGAGTTCTTTTTGGAAACATTAACTTTTGGATACCTATTAATTATCTAAGTGGAGATGCTGAGAAGGCTGATATTTGTATCTGGAACTCACAGGGGAGGGGTCAGAATTTGCCATACAAATTTGAATGTCATCAGCAGTAAGGTTGTAGTTAAAGACAGGAGACTGACTAAGGTCACTTAAAGAATGTAGGTAGAAAAGGGAAGATGAATAAGATTGAATTCTGAGCCCTGTAAAGAGAGGAGAGAAGAATCCAGCCAAGTAGATCAGGGATTGGGAAACTTTTTTTCATAAAAGGCCAGGCAATAGATACTTTCACCTTTGAAGGCCACACTGTCTTGCCTGTGCCTCCTCAACTCTGCTATTATATCACTGAAGCAGCCACAGACAAAAACAAACAGGCATGGCTGTGTTCCAAGAAAACTTTAATTACAAAAGGAGGCAACAAGCAGAATTTGGCCAGCAGCTGTGATCTGTCACTTCTGGAGTTGATGAGAAGGAATAGAAACAGTGGTTAAAGGAAAACAAGCCAACTGTGGTGTCATAGAAACATGGAGAAGATGCTTTAAGATGGAAACAATAGTCTATTAAGTGAAATTGAGAAAAATGAAGCCTGAGTACAAAAGCTTTCAGCTGCATGGGTCTATGTGGTTTGCTGAATGCACTACTGTTTCCCACAATATCCTGGAGATGCAGCTCCTTCTGCCTGCAGTGTCCTCTACCCCAAATCTCCATTTGATGAATTCCCCTTCATTCTTTTTTAACTTTTTTTTAATTGAATGATTCTTTAAATTCAACAGTGCTTTACAATTTTCAGAAGTTTCACACACATGATTTCATATAATAACCCATTTCTTTCATCTTTAAGTCTTCAATAATACCTGACCCCAGAAGCTTCTGTAGTAGACAGAATAACAGCCCCCCCAAAGAGTTCCACATCCTAATCCATGGAACCTGTAAATATCTTACCTGAATTAAGGATCTTGTGATAGGGAGATTATTCTGGACTACCTGGATGGGCCCTGTGTAATCACAGGGGTCCTGGAAGAGGTTGAATTGTGTCCCTCAGAATTCACATGTTGAAATCCTAATCCCAAGGACCTCAGCATATGATCTTATTTGGAAATAGGGTGATTGCAGCTCTAATTGATGAGGTCATACTTGAGTATGATGGCCCCCTAACCCAGTATGACTGGTACCCTTATAAAAGGGGGAAATCTGGACACAAACAAACATATATAGAGAGAAGGCCATGAGAAATTGAAGGCAGAGGTCGGAGTCATGATTCTACAAGGCAAGGAATGCCGAATATTGCTGACAAATCACCTGAAGCCAGGTGAGACACCTAGAACAGATTCTCCCTCATAGCCCTTAGGAGAAACCAACACTGCCAACACCTTGACCTTGGACTTCTAGCCTCCAGAATTGGAAGACAATAAATTTCTGTTGCTTGTAGCTTTGTACTTTCTTTCTGCAGCCCTAGCAAATGAATACAGGTTCTTAAGAGAAAGAGAGGCAGGGGAGGAGGTAAGAGTGATACAGAGGGAGAAAGACAAGCTGAACTTTGAAGATGGAGGAAAGGGGCCATGACTCAAGGAAGGAGGACCACCTCTAGACAGTGGATTCTCCCCTGGAGCCTCCAGAAAGCAATGTAGCCCTCCCTGCACCTTAATTTTAGCCCAGTGAGACCTGTGTTGGACTTCTGACTTACAGACCTTCATGATAGTAAATCTGTATGGTTTTAAGTCACTAAGATAGTGGTAATTTGTTACAGCAGCTAATATACTTTCCAAGTTTCAAAGTCTTCATATACATTCCCTACACAAACCTAACTTCTGTCACTCTGGCTGGACCAGGAATATCTTAAAGGCAAGTGCCAGATTTTACTCATATTCTGATCCCTAAAACACAATAAATACTCAGTAAATAAATGTAGGTAAATGTATGTTGAATGCATATGTCTTTCACCACGTTCTTCACTGCTTTTTTCTTCCTGGCTATAAGCTACTCAAGTTTTAATTTTCTGGCCTTGAAACTCATTTTAGTTACATGCCTTAATCAGCTGTATTACCTTTTATTGGACTACTTTAAACTGTCCTAAGTGCTTTTGAAATTCGGAAAAAAAAAAAAAAAGACGACTTTGAAAACCCAGGAAGAAACAGGATCCATTAGGAAAGTGTCTTTAGCAGAAGATTGTAATGTGAAGTCACTTGACCTAATTTGCTGCAAATCACTCCTGAATATATTGCAGTAGGCAGATCTGAATGGGCAATTCCACAGGAGGAGCTGAGCTGAGCTGATCCTTATCCCTCTGCAAATCTATTTAGTTTTATAGGTGAAATAATAATAAATTTCATTAAGGTTTATTGAAAACATCTTCTAACGATTATAGATAAGTTTATGAAGTCATTGATTTTTTTTAAATGTTGCAACTGCAAGTCTAGCTATTCATGTACTTGTGCTAAATGTTCCTAAGTATGAATGATAGCCTACTAAACACTGAGTTAACTATGGATTCTCCAGGATGTCCTTAAGCTTGCAAGCTCAGCAGCAGCCTTGCCACTGAGTTAAAATGTGTTGTAACTTATCTCTGCAACAGAAAACGCCCTCATTTCAGAAAATGGAGAGTCAGCTGATAGTTACAATTATGTCCAGTCCAACCAGGTAAAAGCTCAATTGTAACAACAAGTGCTGAACATCTCCTTTGTGTGGTTGTAACTCAAACATTTTTCAAAGTTATCACATGTGTTGCATCTTTACACTTTATCTCATTTAATCCTCCCCACTGTATATGACATGGCTATTCTTATCACTAATTTGTAGGTGAGGAAACGAAAGCTAAGCATGTGGAAAAGACTTTACCAAGGTCATGTAGGAAGTTAACAGTAGATCCAAAACCTGTTCAGGAACCCCTGACAAGAGTGCCATTTGCCTCTAATTCAGGGGAAGGGCACAGATTCTAAGAGAAAGAGTGAACTCATTCTCCTACTTCAAGGTGATTGCAATCTCTCAAAACCGTAGGCTCTTGCTTTTCAGATTTGGAAGGGACATTTGATCCAATATCCCATATCTTGGCAGTTGAGCAGCCTTACCAAAGAGGAGGCTGGCACTTGTCATAGGTCAGTGAATGGTGAACTAGAACCAGAATCCAGGTTTCTGTGACCTCCCTTTGCTTTCCTTAGCAGCATACACAGATCGAAAGGTCTGCAGAGAGTTACAGCAACTATATCACCCAGGGCCAAACTGTGAAGAAATCACAGTATAAAGGTGTGGTTAGGGCAGGCTGGGGTAGGTTCAGGAAGGATTCTTGAGAATACCAGGCTCAGAAGCAAGTGAGCAATCAACCAACCAACCAACCAACCAACCAAATGGAAGTACACCCACAGAAGTAGAAGATGGCATGTGTTTAAGTTATCATATAAAACCATCAATAAATATCATGCAGGGCTAGACATGTAGGTAAACTGGGCCATAGCACAGTGTCATAAGAGGGGAATGGCAGGAATGGGAATACGTAAGAATATACTTGTACAAGTGACTCCTTCTGCATGGAATGTATTTTCCCAACCTCACCCCTTCTGCCTACTACAATATCACTTATCCTTCAAGGCCCAAACCATAGGTCACTTTTTTCATGAGCATCTATTACCTTCCTTTGGCAGAAGGAAGTTCTTCTCCAAACTCACTTTATTTGCTCCAACAAAAGAGCTTGCATCTTGTTTTCACTCAACTTTTATCAATGAGTTGGGCAGGTGTTCTCTTTCTGAAAAATTCTTAAGGGCAAAGATTCTGTGTTACTCACATCCTGTGATAGAATGCAAGGTCAGGAGGAGACAGAATAAGAGATGAGCCTGGAGGTGGTGGAAGGAGAAGTCTCTGAAGATGTGGTGGAGCAGAAGGGGTATTAAAAAGAAAGTCTTTGATCAACTGACCAAGCTGAAGAAAGAGGAGAGAACTGAAACTGTAAATAAAAATCTTCCAACCAAAGCCCAAGACCAGATGGCTTCACAGGTGATTTCTATCAAATATTTAGAGTAGAGCTAATACCTATCCTTCTCAAACTCTTCCAAAAAATTGCATAGGGAGGAACACTCCCAAACTCATTCTATGAGGCCATCATTACGCTGATACCAAAGCCACACAAAGATATCACAAGAAAAGAAAATTACAGACCAATATCACTCATGAATATAGACACAAAAATCCTCAACAAAATACTAGCAAACAGAATCCAACACCACATTAAAAAGATCATACACCATGATCAAGTGGAATTTATCCCAGGGATGCAAGGATTCTTCAATATACGCAAAACAATCAATGTGATACACCATATTAACAAATTAAAGAATAGAAACGATATGATCATCTCAATAAGGCGGAAAAAGCTTTTGACAAAATTCAACACCCACTTATGATAAAAACTCTCCAGAGGAGCTTTTCTGGTGGCGCAGTGGTTGACAGTCCACCTGCCGATGCAGGGGACACGGGTTCGTGCCCCGGTCCAGGAAGATCCCACATGCCGCGGAGTGGCTAGGCCCGTGAGCCATGGCCACTGGGCCTGCGCATCCAGAGCCTGTGCTCTGCTCCTGTGGAGAGGCCACAATGGTGAGAGGCCCACGTACCACAAAAAGAAAAAAAAAAAACCTCTCCAGAAAGTGGGCATAGAGGGAACCTACCTCAATGTAATAAAGGTCATATATGACAAACCCACAGCAAACATCATTCTCAATGGAGAAAAACTGAAAGCATTTTCTCTAAGATCAGGAACAAGACAAGGATGTCCACTCTCACCACTCTTGAAAATTCAACATAGTTTTGGAAGTCCTAGCCACGGCAATCAGAGAAAAAGAAATAAAAGGAATACAAATTGGAAAAGAAGAAGTGAAACTGTCACTGTTTTCAGATGACATGATACTATACATAGATGATCCTAAAGATGCCACCAGAAAACTACTAGAACTAATCATTGAATTTGGTAAAGTTGCAGAATACAAAATTAATGCACAGAAATCTCTTGCATTCCTACACACTAACACAAAAGATCAGAAAGAGAAATTAAGGAATCAACCCCATTTACCATCACAACAAAAAGAATAAAATAACTAGGAATAAACCTACCTAAGGAGGCAAAAGACCTGTACTCAGAAAACTATAAAACACTGATGAAAGGAATCAAAGATGACACAAACAGATGGAGAAATATACCATGTTCCTGAACTGGAAGAATCAATATTGTGAAAATGATCATACTACCCAACACAATCTACAGGTTCAATGGAATCTCTGTCAAATTACCAATGGCACTGTTTTACAGAATTAGAACAAAAAATTATGCAATTTTTATGCAAACACAAAAGACCCCAAATAGCCAAAGCAATCTTGAGAAAGAAAAATGGAGCTGGAGGAATCAGGCTCCCCGACGTCAGACTATATTGTAAAGCTACAGTAATCAAGACAATAGGGTACTGGCACGAAAACAGAAATATAGATCAATGGAACAGGATAGAAAGCCCAGAGATAAACCCACGCACCTATGGTCACCTAATCTATGACAAAGGAAGCAAGAATATATAATGGAGACAAGACAGCCTCTTCAATCAATGGTGCTGGGAAAACTGGACAACTACATGTAAAAGAATGAAATTAGAACACTCTCTAACACCATACACAAAAGTAAACTCAAAATGGATTAAAGACCTAAATGTAAGACTGGACACTATAAAATTCTTAGAGGAAAACATAGGAAAAACACTCAGACATAAATCACAGCAAGACCTTTTATAGCCCACCTCCTAGAGTAATGAAAATAAAAACAAAAATAAGCGAATGGGACCTAATTAAACTTAAAAGCTTTTGCACAGCAAAGGAAACCATAAACAAGACGAAAAGAAAAACCACAGAATGGGAGAAAATATTTGCAAATGAAGCAACAGACAAAGGATTAATCTCCAAAATATAAAAACAGCTCATGCAGCTCAATATCAAAAAAACAAACAACCCAATCAAAAAATGGATGGAAGACCTAAATAGTCATTTCAGCAAAGAAGTCATAGAGATGGCCAAGAGGCACATGAAAAGATGCTCTAAAGCACTAATTATTGGAGAAATGCAGATCAAAACTACAATGAGGTATCACCTCACATTGGTCAGAATGGCCATCATCAAAAAATCTCCAAACAATAAATGCTGGAGAGGGTGCAGAGAAAAGAGAACCCTCTTGCACTGTTGGTGGGAATGTAAATTGATACAGCCAATGTAGAGAACAATATGGAGGTTCCTTACAAAACTAAAAATAGAACTACCATATGACCCACAATCCCACTAGTGGGCATATATCCTGAGAAAACCATAATTCAAAAAGACACATGTCCCCCTATGTTCATTGCAGCACTATTTACAATAGCCGGGACATGCAAACAACCTAAATGTCCATCGACAGATGAATGGATAAAGAAGATGTGGTACATATATATATATATAATGGAATATTATTCAGCCATAAAAAGAGATGTAATTGGGTCATATGTAGAGATGTGGATGGACCTAGAGTCTGTCATACAGAGTGAAATCAGTCAGAAAGAGAAAAACAATTATTGTATATTAACGCATATATGTGGAATCTAGAAAAATGGCACAGATGAACCTATCTGCAGGGCAGGAATAGAAAGGCAGCTGCAGAGAATGGGCGTGTGGATACAGTGGGGGGAAGGGGAGGGTGGGATGAACTGGGAGATTAGGTTTGACATAAATACACGACCATGTGTAAAACAGATAGCTAGTGGGAACCTGCTGTACAGCACAGGGAGCTCAGCTCAGTCCTCTGTGATGACCTAGATGGGTGGGATGAGGGTGGAGTGGGAGGTCCAAGAGGGAGGGGATATATGTATACATAAAGCTGATTCAGTTCACTGTACAGCAAAACTAACACAACGTTGTAAAGCAATTATACTCCAATAAAATTTTTTAAAAATTCTCTCCTATCCAGAGCAAAAAAAAAAAAGTTGGAACCAAGTGAGAATCTGAAAAAGAGCAGATCTTGTTTCAGTTGCAGGAAGGCTCAAAGGTTTAACCATCACTTTTTGAGCAGAAGGACAGTCCTAGGAACCTAGAAAGACTGACCTGGAGTGAGCTGTGTGGTTGGTAAGGCCAGATGGCCCAGGATCTGAATATAAAAAATGGACATTTCAGGCTTCCCTGGTGGCGCGGTGGTTGGGAGTCTGCCTGCCATTTCAGGGGACACAGGTTCGTGCCCCGGTCTGGGAAGATCCCACATGCCACAGAGCGGCTAGGCCCATGAGCCATGGCCACCGGGCCTGCGCGTCCGGAGCCTGTGCTCCGCAACAGGAGAGGCCACAACAGTGAGAGGCCCACGTACCGCAAAAAAAAAAAAAAAAAAAAAAAAAAAAAAGATATTTCGTGGTATTTCTTTGATGTTTCTGAGATACTTAGGTCAGATAGAGTAGGAGCAAGACAGATATTTAAGAGATACATAAGGATCTGTTTGCTCTGAATCCCCAGAGTCCAGCATGTAGAAGGTCTTCAACATATGCTCTGGTACGTTCAGCACATGGATATCCTCAGTTCCTTCCTACTCTCTGTGCTTCCTTCCATACTCCACCCGTGCTCCCCACAGATGCAGGCACTGCTGTGCATCTTTGCATCCCTTACTGATGCTGCTTCCATTCCAATCATCTAAACACATGCTCAGCTTACTTTTATCCCAACGCCTTTGTGGTTCTTGCTCCGTTACCTGGAATGCTCCTAGCAGGTATCCACATGGCTTGCTCCTTCACTTCCTTCATGTTTTTCCTCAAATATCCCTTTATCAGCAAGGTCTTCCCAAATATTAAAATGAAAAAAGCAAATCATCCCTCTAGCCACCCTCACCCCCTCCATTCCTCTTACCCTGCTTTACTTTTCAGCATTGTTATTTTCATTATCTGACTTCCTATTTACTTTTAATTTATTTCTGTCTCCCAGTAGCAAGTAGGTTTCCTGAGGGCAAAGACTTATTCATTTTGTTCTCTGATGTATCCAAATGCGTGTGGCAATGCTTGGGTTGCAGTAGGCACTAAAGGAACATAAGTTGATTGAAGAAACCAGCATGCTATACTACTTCTAGCTAGAAAAAGTCATTGTATAGAAACCTGATGCTGCCTGGCTCCACCTACATCCATTTCCTTAACACCAGCTCCAATCTAGATGAAATTCACTGCCTATTTGAATACAATGCACGTTCAACTGCTGACATTACAACCTTTCAGTCACTCCAAAAGCCCCAATTCTAACTGAATTGTAGATTTTGCCTCTCCTTCTGTATTAAGTCCCCGCATCCACTGCTGCTGAGCCCACCCAACTTATCACAAAATGTGGGTCTGATGCTCAATATCTCTTTTCCAAAAGAATTGAAAGAATACAGCAGAAAGCACCAGTTGGAAAGCTCTCGCAGCATTCCTGCAACAATTCCAGCTCATTTTGAATGGGAGCTGATAAAGATTGACTACCTTTATGTGGTAGCAATTCATCATGCTTAGAGTCTCTTTGTTGAACATCAATCTTACAATTTTACCGGGAGACATAATAGTGTAAATATATTATTCATAAACTAGAGTGAATCCCCCACTCACCACCATAACCATTTTGACAATAAATCATAACATGTAAATGGTTTTTTCTTCTTTGTATTTTTTTTTCTCATTTGGAGACTCAACAAAATATATCTATAAACAGAACAAAGAGCAGCAGAAAGAATTCTCTGAGCAAGAAGAGAAACTCATAAAAAGGAACCTGGATTAAATGTACAAACACAAGGGAACACTGTTGAACTGAGATGATTTTTCTTTTCAGAGCTGCGAAACCATTTAAAAATCTTTCTTATTGTATCTTTTAGTTATACCAAAAGCTACAGTTATTCTATGCCACTGAGCATTCTGGGTGAATGCTACATACCTCATAACTCTCAAATGGTTAGAAGATATGTCCACTGATTATAAAAAGCAGTCCCAAAAGTGGTATCTTAAAGTAGTTATCATACAGTAGAGAAAAAAAAAGATAAACGCTGTAGTTAGCAGAACTGAATTCACAATTTCTCAAATTACTATTAGCGACAATCTTAAATTTACTTTTTCTCATGTGTAACAGGAAAATCATACTTTATTTTATTCCTATATCATAAGATGTATAGGAGTTAAATAAAGTGATACACATGGATATTTTTATGACAAGGTATAGTACAAATATGGTCAATCATTAACCCATTTTGGTGTTACCTACCAAATTAGTAGAGAAACTCAAATTTCATAACATATTTTGGGAAAGGTTGGAAGGAAATACAACAAAACAAGAACTGAAAATGTTAAGATGAACCAGCTTACCTCCATTAGAGATAAGGGGAATATGTGGTTGAATCTGGGATGGAGATTTCTAATTAGCATGTTTGGTTTATTTTTGTAACTCTCATTGGAATTTAGCAGCCATCACATAATTCAGATCAATAACGTTCTCAATGCATAGCATTCATGTACAAGTCAAAATATCAGATTGAAGTAACTTGACACTCCATGTGGGGCTATACTGGTATGCAGCTCAGAAATGACCTGTATGTAAAGACTTCAGTGAATGACATCTGGCTTCGGGAACCATCCTCTGTCATTGAATGATGTTGATTTTAAGTACCTTTGGGGTTGATGAGATGATCTTTCCCTTGGTTTGTCTTGATAATTCCAAGAGGAATGAAATAAGTACAAACAGGATGACCCCTCTGCTTTGTTTTCTAATTTCGATCAATTCTATGAAATAATTATCTCAGAAAAGATGATGAATCAATGGAAATACAGAAGTAATTAAAGAAACTATTCATACAGTTTCCAAAGTGCTGAAAGAGAGACTTCAGAGAATTAAATTCTTGAATCTGCTACTTACTATTTTTAGGAACTTGGACAAACAATTTAATCTCCCAGAGATGAGGGCTCTTCAGCTGTAAAATGGGCTGACAAAGTTGAATTTTACTTCACTGCGCTACTTATAGATGCTATAACATTATATGGAGAGTGTTTTGAACATTGAAGAGGACCATATACTTTGTACTACTAATAACGATCAGTGCTGTTACGAATAAGAAGGTAGACTTAGTCATTTAAAATCTCTGAGCCTGAGATACACCCTCAGCAAAAGTGAAAAACAATCCGCGCCTGCGTGTTTCTCAGGATGGCTGGAAAGCTCAAATGATACCATGATTTGCAAAGTACTTTGCCAACTATAATGAGTTTGACAGAGTGGTTAATGTGCCAATATCTCCTCAGAGGCACTGTCTTAAGAAGTTGAATTTTTCAGACCTTTTAGAGCCAGAAGTGTCTGATCACAGCTTAGGCTCTCTCCCCTTTCATTACATATTTACTCATCATCGCTCCGTATAATTAACTGAAAGCAAAACAAGCAGGAGGTAGACCAGAAGTAAATGTTCCTGTTAGATGCACTGAACATTACAATTTGGAGGAGAGGAGAAGGAAATTAACAGACTAGGTACCAGTTAATTTGCACGAGACCAAAAATAAATATTGGGGCCAGAATTCAAGCCCAAATCTGCCTCCCAAGAATACTTACTTTGGAAAACATTAAGGGTCACTGTATCATATCACCTTATTTTGCAGGTCAAGAAAGCAAAGATTAGAGAGAGAAACTGACTTGCCCAAGGTCACACAGCTATGAAGGTCAGAGACTAAAACCCTAATATCCCAACCCCACCTCCAACCTCCAGTCAGTGCACTGTGCTCAGGGGCTAACTGTGGCTAACGCACTGTTTCAGGCTGAAGGGCACACACTAGAAACAAAGCAACCCCACTTCCTGCCTTCCAGAGACTCACAATTCAGCAGCCTCCATTTGAAAATATGCTTCATGTGAAACCCAGGATGGTCTCCTCCAACTCTACTTCTTTTTCATATCACTTTTATCCATTTTCTGTGTGTCGGGGTGTGGGGGGTGGTAGTGAAGGTGAGGGAGAGATAACTTAATAAGTCTGAGCTAGAGCCTGGTTATTTGTGATTTTTAAAATTCACAACAGGTGATTCTGACACACACCGCCAGGGATAATCACCACATGTGATTCTTTTTTACATTTATTCATACTATTCTTTACTTATTTTTTATGAGTTAGTCTTATATCCTTAGAAGACTCTGGACTAGGACTAGACATTATTGTTTTTCAGTAGATCAGAAAAAGTTACACAGTGTTTTTAAGCCATTTGCCAAGAATCACACTGTGAGTTTGTGTCAGAACAGGAGCTAGGGCACCTCCTGAGTCCTGACCAGACCTCATTTCACTCCTTTCCACAGCGCCCTCCATATTTCTTGCCACTCTTTCCTACTCAAGCTCAAGTCTGCCATTGCTCAGAGAAGAATAGACAAGGGGTTAAAACGTATATATTTGGTCTTGTATACCCATAATATGCATTGATTTCACCAGTCCAGGGTCAGCCCCTGATTTTTTTTTTTTTTTTAACCCAGGATGCAAAAAAAGTCAGTCTATCAAGGTGGAACCCACACCATGTCATTTAATTAATTTACAATGAAAACTACAATCGGCAGGGAGAGCAGCTGTTCTGTGTCTTTTGACAAATACTTTTTATCCCTGTAGAAGAATTACACGGTAAATCAAATTTTAGCCAGGTATTTATTTCTCGTGAAGAGTCAGAGAGAGAGGAGGTAAGTGTCAAAGCTAAGCATCAAATAGCATTAAACTGTGACCGCCTGGTACATCTTAGGCTACATTAGAGACATGCCAGACATCAACCCTTGACCTGTGTCCTGGGAAGTGCTGGGAGAGGCACAGCCAGTGGACAAACTTGCTTGAGGGGAAGAATATTTTCACATTGTATCTCCAGTCTGCTACACAGTAATACTCAGTAAGGGCTGGTTGATTGTTGGAATGAAAACCTATGTCTTAGGCATTGGCCGTCCATGCTTTGAATCCATCTGTACCACTTAATCTACACCATCTTAATCATACACACTGCTCCCCAAAATGCTTCTTCTGCTTTATCTCAGTCAGTCCAGGCTGCTGTGACAAAACACCATGGACTGACTGACTTATACAGAAACTTCTCACAGTTCTGCAGGCTGGAAGTCTGAGATCAGGGTGCTAGCATGGCCAGTCTGGTGAGAGCTCCCTTCTGGGTTTGCAGACGGCCACCTTCTTGCTCTGTCTCCACATGGCAGGGAGTGCGGGGTGGGCAGAGTAAGCTTTACTAATTTCTCTTCTTTATAAGGGCACTAATGTCTACATGAGGGCTCCACCTTCATGACCTAATTACCCTCATGGGGCGGGGGTCGGGGGGAAAGGTTAGGGTTTCAACACAGGAATGTGGAAGAGACACAAACAGGAAACATGCCTTTCATACCCGCCACCCCCTTGTCCCTTTCTCATCCTCCACTTGACTTCACAATACCAATCAGGAGCTTTGCTGCCTCCTTAGGCCAACAACTACTTTTGGATTTAATATCTGCATATTGACTATGACATTCCCTCTACAGCATACCGACAATATTCAGTCTCTGGCTTTGCCTGAGGAGACTGTTTTGCAAAAGGCTGAATGGGAACAAGAAGGCAAACTTGAGGAATCAGGCAGTCTCGCCTTGCAGTAGTTATTTCATAAATGTTATACGAAAGAATGCCAGAGTGAGTTAATTGTGTTTCGCTTTGGATGAGAAAAGCTGAAATCCTTAAATAAATCTGGAATTATTTTGTTAGTAAATAACAGACCATGGCAAACTTGAGGAATCAGGCAGTCTCGCCTTGCAGTAGTTATTTCATAAATGTTATACGAAAGAATGCCAGAGTGAGTTAATTGTGTTTTGCTTTGGATGAGAAAAGCTGAAATCCTTAAATAAAATAAATCTGGAATTATTTTGTTAGTAAATAACAGACCGCCCTTTATTTCCAGAGATCTGTCTAAATAATGGAAACATGACATGACTATATAATTCACAAGATGAGAGATTAGATATAGACACATATACATATATATATTACATTCAAATAAAATAATTTTGCAAGCTTCTTAGATATATGAGCATATAAATTAATTACTCAAACATGTCTCATCAAAGCATCTGAAGGATTTATAGTTTCTAAAATACAAAACATCTCAGAAGCACTACTATTGAATTAATGTATTCCTTAAGTGATTATTTTCTAGTACAGTACGAGAGATTCGTTAGTATTTTAACATGAAATATAATTTCCAATTAACCTGCATCTCATAGCAGAGGACCTTGATGGGAGTCAATAGGTTGAATAAATGAATGATTAAGTGTATGAGGAATATGTTCTTTTTGGCCTTTTAGGCAGGCTGTGAAACCATTTAAGTGGAAATAGTCCCTTTTGGGGACTGGGAAGGGGCAGATTCCTCTGCACAGGAAGGAAAAGCACCCTGATGTGGCAGACATTGGTCCACATGCAGAAAGTCTGGAAAGAAACACTACTATGAATTTCGCATTTACTGTGTGACAAGTGCATCACACAGCAATGCAATGAGTAGGCAATATGGTCTCCCTTTTATAGAGAGGGAAATGGACTTAGAATGATGAAATAAACTACCACTTACATTACAGCAGTGGAATGGATAATCTTGGACTTGAATCAACCCATCTGTCTCATTCCAAGGCTTATGCTTTTCAACACTGGTGACTTCTGTTGTCTGTTCTCTGCCTGCCCGCCGAGGGATTAGGTAGGACAGCAGAGCTTCCTAGACCAGAATGACTGATTTTGCAGGAAGCCTCCCAAAAGCGGAAAGTCAGAGCTCTTTCTCACACTTACCTGGTTAATCCAAGAATGGAGAGACTGAAGTGGTGGATAAGGCTATTGGTTTATACTCACCCCCTGCTAGGCAGTAAGCTGTCAGCATGTATACTGTGATTAGCTGGAGATTATAACTGTATTTAAAAACCTGGGTGTGACCTAGTCAGCCCAGATCAAAGGCAGCCTTTGGGATTTAATGCTGTTCCAAAAAAGTTAAGGGAGTAGCCTCTAATTAAGGAGTGAAACTCTAAGCACCCAAGAAAGAACTAATGAACAATAATAATGAGACCTTTGAAGTTTACACAGCACGTTTCATGCCTGATCTCATGTGTCATAAAAGAAGAAATCACCATTTGCTGAGGGATTCCCATATTTCCAGCACCACGAGGGGCACTTCACATGTGCTACCTGATGGATGTTCAAAAGACTAGCAGGTCAGTGTCAGGATGCCCATCTTACCGACAATGATGCTGAGGGCCAGAGAATAGAGATGTACCTACGCTTCCTCCCCATTCACTGCCCTCCACTGTGCCAGCTGCCAAGAGCTGCTGACTCTCATCCATCCCTTCCCAACTCGTTTCTCATAATATAACTGAGGGAAAACATGCCAGTTCTCAATCGAAAAACTAAGCTTATGTCTCATAAGTCTATTTTGTTTCAATATGATTGGAATTAGCCTAAAAC
This sequence comes from Neophocaena asiaeorientalis asiaeorientalis, assembly GCF_003031525.2. NCBI lineage: Eukaryota > Metazoa > Chordata > Mammalia > Artiodactyla > Phocoenidae > Neophocaena > Neophocaena asiaeorientalis. The sequence goes on along the minus strand of NW_020172455.1, from coordinate 1,790 downwards.
TGAGAAACTACCTACGAACAGTTGGACACATTTCATAGGCAAGATTCCAGTGTGGAAATCAAACATGAATGGCTGTCATGAATTTGGGAAGCTACGTACAAACTGGAAAAAAACTATGTTTCCATTCTAAGAGATCTAGGCTAGATATGAAGTCAGGACAGAGGAAGGGAGTTAGCTACTCACAATAGATACAATGTATAAAATAAAAAATCAGGGCTTCCCTGGTGGCGCAGTGGTTGAGAATCTACCTGCTAATGCAGGGGACATGGGTTCGAGCCCTGGTCTGGGAGGATACCACATGGTGTGGAGCAACTAGGCCCGTGAGCCACAACTACTGAGCCTGCGCATCTGGAGCCTGTGCTCCGCAACAGGAGAGGCCACCATAGTGAGAGGCCCGCGCACCGCGATGAAGAGTAGCCCCCACTTGCCACAACTAGAGAAAGCCCTCGCACAGAAACAAAGACGCAATACAGCAAAAATAAATTAATTAATTAATAAACTCCTATCCCCAACATCTTCTTAAAAAAAAAATCATGCACTTCAAGGTGGGTCTTATCAACAAGTCATGGAGGAGGAGATTATAGACTTGGGTTGATTTTAGGGATGCAAGGAACCATCCCACATTCCCACAAAATGTCCATCCCCAAATGTAGTCACAGGTGCAAGACATTGCTTTCATGAAGACAGCACACGTAGTATTGTAGAAAACAAAACTGACCTTGAGTGATACTGATCAACGTGCAAGTCTGAAATCTCCTACCAAGTAAGTGGACGTCTGTCAATGAAGTAGCCTCCTTCAGCCCTCACTCAACATCTTCCATAGCAACATCTCCACACTGCCTCTTCCATGACGTGGTCGAGACACTGAAAGAAAGAGAATACACAATCGCTAATCATCAAAATGAAGGCAAAATAGGTGAGAGTGTTCATTTTTACAAGTTGTTTGCCAAGCCCTTCAATAAGCTCCAATTTTTAGAACACTTGAACAGTTGATGGCACAAACACACACAATAGAACAGGGTCAAAAATTAGGAGAAACCCAGAAATTTTTTTTTTTTTGAGAAAAGTGTTTCTGGCCTAAGAATAAAGGATTTAAGTTTTCAAATAAGATTTTAAAAAATGAAGAAGGGCTAGGCTGACTTGAGCCGAGGGTACTGTGTTAAATGTGACTAACGAAAGGCAGAATGACTTAGAGTCAGCATGGGCTCTTTGTCACTGGAACTGTTAAAGGAAACTAGATGTTTCCTCATCAGAAATGTTATAAAGGGAATTCCTGCATTGCGTGAGATGTTCATGCATAGAACTTAAGTTGTCCTCTCATTTAAGATATGATGAAAGGCCACAAAGTACAGCAGGATCAACGTCCAAATGTGTTATCAGTGGCCCAGATAAATGTTTAGGAAAAAAGTCAAGTTCACATTAAATATACAGATGGATTAATAACATTCTTCATGATACTGAGAAATGGTCCCTTGTAGTATGTGTACAATACAGGAAAAAAGGCAGGATATGCAACCACTAACTGGTTCTATGATCTTGGGCAATTAGGCTTTGGTCTCCTCACCTCTACGAAGGGGGGGTTGGATTCTTCAGGATAATCTCTGGCTCTGACAATCTATTAATAGAATTTTATTATTCCACAAGGAATAATAAAAGGAGGGGTAGCCAGAAAACAGAACCCTTCCTTTGAAAGTAGAGTTCTCTATGTATTGAAGGAAGGTAATCCTAAATATGGGGCAACAAAAGGGTTCTCAAACTTCTCTTGGTAAACAACAAAGAACTGGGCATGG
>NW_020172454.1:106334-132158 GCF_003031525.2 Neophocaena asiaeorientalis asiaeorientalis | reverse complement strand
AGAAGCAATCTAACAGGGTTCACTGGCCTGTCAAGAGCAGGAAAGATCCAGGACGGTGTACGTGAACGTGTGCGAGTGCTGAGGAAATTAAGCTGCTCCAAAAGAGAGTGCAGTGCGTTTCCCTACGCTCGGCATGGACAGAGGGGCTCTAAGGGTCTAAGGGACTGGATGTTACTTAGCAGACCCAGGTGCGCCTGGGGGTACTCAGTGTTCCTGCCGGGAATAGGGCGCCCACGCTATCCTCCTAGGTTTCCAGAAAACTGTGCCGCCGTTAGACGTATGCAGAGCAGAGGCCTCCGGCTCTTGGAAACTGCTGCACGCCTCCCCTTCTGCACGGCAAATCGGGGCCATACTTTCAGGCACGTGTGAATGCTGGGTGTGCCGGTAGCGACACCGCATAGTAAGATGCTGACCTTCTCCTCGAGCATAGTGACTTCAGGTACGAGGGCCTCGCCGTATTCATAGCAGAGTGTTTTCTCATGGCAGCTCTCACAAGGGCCGTGACAAAGTCTTCCTGGGCACTTCGGACTCACCAGCAATGTTGTCCTGATGTCGTTCGAAGACTCTGGACATGTAGCTCTCCTCAAGGAACCTACAGTGTGTTGCCCGTCACTCGGCACGCACAGAGGGCCTCCGAGGGATCAACAAATGGGCCTCGAATTTGCTCAGCCGACCCACAGGGGTGTGGAGGTACTCAGTGAACTTGGAGGGAAAATGATGCATACCCGGTGCAGCCGGGCATCTCCTCTCTCTCTGGCTCTCTCTCTCTCTTTCTCTCTCTCTCTCTATCTATCTCTCTCTTTCTCAGAGTCAGTTTGGGTGAGCAGAGCACCGCGCCTGCCTGGGCTGCCGGTGGCAAGACCCCGGCGCCACGCCAGGGGCCGGGGCACCGGGCGCCTGCACAGCCCGTTGCCAGGGAGGCGGCAGCTGGTGCCTACGGGGCTGAGTGGAGAGGAGGTGCCAGCAGTACGGCCGGCTCCCCATGGACGAGTGTGAGGGGAGAATAAGAATCAAGGAGCAAAAAGGAAGAGGAGGTGGGGGGAGCCACAGTTGCACGAAGCCGCCGCCGCCGCCGCCGCCGCCTCCTCGGCGATCGCGCCGGCTGCTCCGCCGTAAATGACTCGAGAGAAACACACACACTTGCGCTCGCCCGCCTTCCTTCCTCTTCCGGGAGTCAGCGCCCACCGTGGCAGTAGCGGGCGCGGAGCCTGGCGCGCTCTCTCCGTTCCCCTCCCCTCTCCGATTCCCCGTGGTCACGTGGCCCCTGAGCGCGCGGTCCACGACTCGCGCGCCACGGAGACGCCCCCCAATCCCTGCCTCGCGCTCCAGCTTCCCCTCCCCTGTCCACGTGTCCATTCCGCATTCCCAGGCTGGGAGCGCGCGCGTCTCCTTAATGAGACTTGGGCAAGGGCCGACCTCACGATTCCGCTAACCCCGTTTCATGTTTTATTTTTCCTCCCCAGAGCAGGCCAGCGCTGGGGCCCCAGTGGGGCCGGCCGGCTGCGGCGGCCACATTTCCCCCCCAGGAAGACGCCACCGCAGCCACTGTTGTCCCTTTTCAAAGGATGCTCTCTCCTCGCTGGGCGCCAGAGGTGTTTTACGGCCTCTCGGACAGAGGCGCGCATAGAGGGTACCCCATCCCCACCCCCAGAGTCTGCGTGGGGCTCTTCGGAGCCCTGGGTGGGAATCAGCCGAGCTGTCGCGCCCAGCCCCTCTCGGGCCGCGCCGGAGCTCACCGGCTCAGCTCCGTTTGAGGATGGGTCCGGGACGCACGCAGCTCCTGGAAAATCTGTCCGCTGCTGGGGGTGGAGGGACACGAAGAGGACATGCCTTCCTACAAGTTGTTTTGCCAGCCTTTAAAGGGACATGGGTGTGGGGCTGGGGAACTGTCCTCTTGCACACTCACCCAGGCACCTGCCGAGGGGGAGGGGTTGGGGGGTGGCGTTCTTTCCCACCGTCAGGCCCGTTCCATTCGAGCGCAACCCAGATCAGACCAGACGAGTCAACTGTCAGCCAGGCATTGGATCAATAGAAATGATTTTATAGCATCATTGGGTATCACGCCCCAGCCCCCAAGGACCGGCTCTCAATCCCACTCTACTCTGGAGGAAGAGGGTCTTCAATCCTATGGACATAGCTCGTATGCCGGGGAGTGTGTGTGTGTGGATCTTCAGGGTCACCCCCCCGCCCCCCATATCTCTTCACTCAACCAGACAAGAGTGTGGGAAGAGGTAGGTCAGAGCAAGGCCAGCTGGGGCGCTTCGTCTCTGTCCCTCATCTGCCTGTCTTAGTCCTAGAACTCTCGACACTGTGTGTTTCCTTTTCATCTAGAAAAGTGACAGTTTCTTTTTGGAAAATGGGCTTGGAGCCTTCCCGGAAGCCTCCCTCCTCCCGGGCTGCTGGCTGTTGCCGCCTCAACTTGGCACGGGGGCCTGCGGAGAGTGGCTCTCGTCCCTCCCCATAGCCCACGTCTGTCTGGAGCTTGGAGGTTCAGTGTGGGGAGGGCTGGCCGGGCTGTTGGCGGCCCTGGGGATGGAAGGTGCTGGAGTCGTCAAGGAATGGCTCCTGGGGTTGGCAGTGCCCAGGATTCTTGCTTTGGGTAGAGACTGCCCAAAGCTGCTGGGGAAGATGAGAGGGGAGCCACGAAGGGGAAGGAAGCCCTTACACCACAGATTTGTATGATCTTCAGAGGCCATCCAGGAAATCCATGAGTGTTACAGGTGGGAACGAGACCAGAGCAGTGGGTGATTTGCTTGACTTCACAGAGGGAACTCATTTCAGAGTAAAGTGACTTTTGTGGTGACAAATGCTTAATAACTTTACAAATCCAGTTGAATTACTATGAATAAAAAAACCCTCTTTTTTTTTTGTACGAATACCACTCCCGTCTCCCAGAGAGCACACAGGTACAGCCCTGAAATCCATCCAAAAGAACCATTACTGAGAAAACAAGCTAAAAATAACCCCAAAAGAAGCAGTGCCAGCACAGAAGCAGTTCCTTGGAGATGGGGCGTCCGAGGAAACTCTTCCATTGCTTCTGGGGTAATAGATTCTAATTTTAAATCTAGAGTTGCTTTGGGTGGTGGGTCCTGGCCCCCGACCCCGCAGTCTAAGCCTCTAGGTCATATTCAGTAAACTTCCTGGGCATCCGGCCTTGCGCCATCTGCTGGTGCCCAAGGAGGGCTGCGGTAGGTTGGGGCCCCCCTCCTGGTCCCACCGCTGGCTCGGTTACTACCTTGTGGGACCTGGGCTCCTTTCCCCTCTCGAGGGCCAGGCTTCCTGAGCTCGCTGGGCTGCTTCTCTGCCCAGTCCTGTGAGTTAGCCTGCCCTGGAGGCCGCTGCCCTCCACTGTGGGTCTCCGTGTGCCAGACGCTCTGGTGCGTGCTTTACATACACAGCCTCCCCATCTTCTCCTCAAGGCAGGTCCTGTTTTCCAGGTAAAGAAAGGAGGCTCAGAGAGGCTGAGTCACTGGTTCAAGGACGCACAGGAAGGAAAGCATAGAGTTAGAATTTGAACTCAGGTCAAGTCTGCCTGATGCCAAAGATCCTTTGGGCAGCCCTGAATTGAGGGGCTCTGCATCCCCAGGGCCCACAAGGTGGAGGTCTCGGGGGGATGTTCATGTGACAGAAACTGCATTTGCCCTTTAGAATGAGTTTCCCAAGGCAGGTGCTGTGTCTGCCCTTTAAGTCTGGGAGCAGGGGTCGGGGGGTGGAGGGCAGGTCCCCTGGGCAGGGACTGTATCTCTCAGACTGGGCTTTCCACAAGGCAGGGGTATGTCCCCCCACCCCCATCAGAAAGGAGGTTCCCAAGGGCAGGCCTCCCTGCTTAGTCTGGGACTTGCCCCAGCAAGACTGTCATCAGTCCGGGAGAGGCCCCGGGGCAGGACCCCTCTTTCCCCTCTCGAATTGGGGGCTGCTTTATAGAAGGGCTGAAGCTGCCCCATGAGGCAAGAGCACCCCACCCAGGGACCCCACCCTCCTCAAATTAAGTCCCATCAGACTCTGTCTTTGGTCTCCCATCCCCCCACTTGCCACTTCCCTGAGATTCCAGAGTTCCCGGCTGGCCGGCTGGCTGGTGACAGCCCAACAAATGGGAAGGGCAGAGGCATAAACATGGGGCTCCCCTTGGCAGGGGCCAAGCTGTTTTTCTCCTCCTGGGGAGATGTATGCTTGTCCCTGGGAAGGCTGACAGCTTTTCTTCCTGAAAGGGCCGCAGTTCCTCTTGATTGAAATGTGTCCCTGTCGTGATGAGGCTGTCTCCAGGGGGTGGGGCACTTCTGGTCCCCCCCACCCCCGCCTGGCCTGTAGGCTCCGTCCATCTAGGGAAGATAGATGACGTTATTCCAAGCCGAGATGATGCAACCAGGGTCAGAGTGAAGTGTTAAATTGGAACGTCAGGGGCTGTGGCCTGGCTCTGCTGGGATGATTGATTTCCCGTTGGTGGTGCTTGTCAAAGGAGCAGCCACGGCGGGGAAGGAGGTGCGGGGGAGTCTGCCAGTGACCCTGGGGAAGCCAGGGTGGTGGGAGACTGCCAGCCCCTGTCTATATCTTCAGGGAGGACACCCAGTGGGCTTCTGCCTACTGCAAAGGGGAAACTGAGGCACAGGGAGAGAGGGTGACATGGTGGAAGGCATTATGGGGATGAAGATGCCAGAGCTTCAAACCTCAGCCTTCATTTCTGGCTGACAGCTCTGTTTCCGTCCTGCTCTCCATCCTTTCTGGTCCCTTCCCTGTGCTGAGAGGAGGGCCGTGGGAGAGGGCATGGTTGTCCCAGGACACAGATAGGACACAGTCCATCCTACAGCCTCTCATCACCCCACTGGCTCCAGCCTGCTGAGGACTGGCAGGGTGGCAACTGAGTTTCGAAGCCATTGACCCTCACCTGTGCTGGGCAGGAAACTCATCTCATCGCTTCCAGAGACTGAGGTCACTTCCTTGTGGGGAAACTGAGGCAGGGAGCTGGGTTTGGTGCCAAATCATGAACATCCCTTTCTACCCCACATGGTCCTGTCCCAGGGGTTGAGGGAGAGCTGGGGGTGGGCAGCAGGCCGGGCCCTGTCCATCTGACCTGCCGTCTTAGAAAGCTGACTGCAGGCCGGTATAACTTGCCAGGGGCAGAGACCATGTCTTTCATCTCAGCATCCCCAGCTCCTGGCACGGGGCCTGGCATGCAGGCAGCATTAGAGCCGTGTTGACCGAATGAATAGCTTCAAATTTTCCTGCATGGACAGCGGGAATGTGGGAGGAAGGCCAGGTTGGGGTGGGCTGGGAACAGACAGTGAGTGAGGTTGGCAGGTTTCACTGGGGCTGTCTGGGGACTCAGACATTGGGGTGCCCAGGACAAAAAGGGCGTATGAGCCTGGAGCTCGGGAGAAAGCACAGAGAGAGAAGATAAGGAAGCTAAGCAGGGATGGGCTTGCAGAGGACAGACTCCCCCCTTCTCTGGCTACCTGAGCTGGGGGTTTCCCAGCTTCTGAGGAGGTCTTTCTGTGGAGGTCAAAATGCTCAATATCGGGTATCTGTGCTGCTTGGAACGTCCCCAGGTTTCAGTGATGACTGTTTTCCTCATTAATGAGCAAGCAGACGAGTCACTGAGGTTTCCTTTGGATCACCCTCTGCCGGGTAGCCAGCATCACCCTTTCTCCTTGCATGGGGTCTGGTACCACCGGCGGGGAATGGGTCAGCCTCACTACAAAGCATGATGGGGCTGTGGAAACCCATGACAGCAGGGAAAATACGTGGGCGGGGGGATGGTGCAAAGCCAGGCTCAGAGGCTGGAGCCAGGGTGGAGGATGGGTCTTTGCAGAACCTTAGTCCTTGGGAAAATCAGCCACCATTTGTCGAGTGCCCTCTATGATCCAGGCAGGGTGGCAGGCACAATATAGGTGCTATCTTCATGCCATTCTTTCTGGCAGGGAGTTTACCCTGCTTTTCAGATGAGGAAACTGATACTCACAGAGCATCACTGATATAACAGTCCTGCAGTCACACAGAGCCAGCATTCAAATCCAGGCCTCTGGGACTCCATAGCCCATGTCCTTCTGGAAAGTCACTGGGAGGGAATGAGTCACAGGACTGGGCCTGCTTACCACAGAGGCTATCTCCCCCAGGAGCAGTGGGTGCAGGGCGCAGCCCACCCTGTCGTTGTCACAGCTGCTGCCTCCTTCCTCCTGTCATCACCATCAGAACTGCTATCCAGTTATTTCCAGCGTCCCCATCTACATGGTAGTATTGCACTGCCTGGTCCCCTTGCATGGGGCTCTGTGTTTGTTCTGACTCCTGACTTGTGAGCAGAATTGACACCTGTCACTTCCAGGCCAAGCACTTAATTTCCAGAGGGAAACCTAGAGCTCTCTTTTCCTTCAAGTAGAGTGACCGGCAACAGGAGAGATGGTAGCTGCTCTATCAGTCTTGTCCAGTGATGACCAAGAGCAGAGCCCCCTGCTGACTGGCGATGGATATTAATGTGAGCAAGAAATAATGTGGTTTCAACCAGTGAGGTTTGAAGGCCATTTGTTACTACGGTGTAACGTGACCCATCCTGCCTGAGACATACCTTTTCCTCGTTGCTGTAAAAAGGCATGTAGGCCAGTTTGCTTCCAAGGCACCTGTTGGTCCTGGGATGTCGCTCCCTAAGCACTTCTTAGAAAGACCTCAGGATATGTGGACATTCCCACCAAAGTTAAATTGAGAGTCTGAATCTGAGAGCCAAGATTTCTGGGAGCTTCCTAGCTCCCTGACGCTGCCATCAATGTCTATAGATGGTTCTATAGTTTGCAGACTATTCATGCTCACGAATGTGGTCAATCTCTCCGAGGGAGATACAGCATTCCCATTTCACAGATGACAAACTGGGTGCCAGAGAGGTTAAGGAACTTGGCCAGGCCATGAGTTATTGGAGTCCCAGACCAGGGAGTGGAATCTAGGACCTTGGCTCCAGTCCCCTTGGGTTTCCCACACCTTGGACCAAGGGTAAGTCCAAGATTCTTAGGAAAGAATGCAAACCGTAGAAGAGGTCTTGACAGTCGGTAAGAAAGGCCCCTGCAGATGGAGAGAGTAGGAGTCACAGAGAGAAACCGCAGTACCACTCAAAGGGGCTGCAGTTCATGTGGAGGGTGGCTGGGAAGTAAGTGGGCAAGATGGCAGGGCAGGGCTTACTTAACTCTGCGACGACCTCCTGCTTTACCCTTACTGGTCCTCCTCTCCTTCCCTCACCAGTTCCAGAAGCTTCTTCCCATCCTGCCCAGCCTCCTCCCACCCCACTCACCCCGACCCAGGACGCCTTCCTCAGGGCCTGGAAGTCCTTGTGTGGCCAATGCAAAACTCTGCCCATGGTCCTGAACCGTCACTCCACGAAGGTAATCCCCCCTTCAATATTGGGTCATAGGTGGGAACTCTTATCCAAAAATTTTCAGAAATTCTGAACTGGGTGAAAAGAGTAGGAGAAATAAGATTGCATATACATTCATGCGTGCGCACAGACAATCTCAGAGATAAAAGAGAGACAAAATAGAGACAAAGAGGGACAGAGAGAGACAGAAAAGGACATTAAGAGACAGAGAAGACACACACACACACACAGAGAGAGAGAGAGAGAGAGAGAGAGAGAGAGAGGCAGGCAGATAGGAGAAGCCACTGGAAAGTCAGAAATGCTGAGAGATTTCCAGAGAGGAAAGAAAAATGGCTTCTGTTTTGACATCACTTTCAAATAATATTACTTACTAAGAAGGCATATTACTTTCCTCTGGGAAGCTGGGGGAGTACATGCTCCCAGATTCTATCTGCTGAAACAACAACTAATTAAGGGCAGCCCTCAGATGTTGCAACTCCCTGCTGGGGCTGATTCATTTAAAAGGAGAGGCTGGCGGAATCTTGTGCCCAGATTTAAGACCTGTGATGGGACCCCAGAGCCCTCCTTAATCCAGGACTGGTGTCCTGGCAGGTCACTGTCTTCCTGTGCTGTCCAGATCTGCTAATACCCCACCTGCCCTGGCTGAAGACGGTTTTTAAGGTCAGACATCATCTGGAGGAAACAGCTGGAAACAGGCAGACCCTCTGCCGGCTGTCTGACCATGTTTGACAACAAGGTATGTCACTTGGCTTACGTTCCTCCCACCTTTCAACAGTGCTGGCTTCTCCCACACTTGCAGGTGGCTTCCAGGGTCACTTTCCTCCTTCCTCGATTATCAGGCACCTTTCTTGTTCTGGTCACTCTGCTAGGTGCAGGGATCACACTCAAGCCTCACAATCACCTTGGGAGGTGGTGGTTATTCCCATTTTACGCAAGAGGCAGCAGAGGCACAGAGAAGTTAAGTAACTTGCCCAAGGTCCTGCAGCTCATAAATGGCTCAGCTAGGAGTCAGGCCTCCTCTTTGAATCACATCTCCTTGAAGCCTGGGTGTGTAACAGCTTTCCCTGGCAGCTTCCTGAGGGTGGCATTGGTGGTTGTGAGACAGCCCTTGATAAAAAGATGGATCCATTAAAAGAACAAATTAACTGAAAATCCAAAGATTGCTTTTGTTCTGCTGGTGAAGGGCTGTGGAATTCCAGCTCCATTTGTTAAATGAGCACTCCAGCCCCTGGTTTCCCCAGGCGTGGCTGCTGTCAGGACAAGCCAGCCTGGCTGTCCTTAACCCCCTCAGCCCCGTTCTCCTCCTAGGAAAGTACTTCCTGTCCCCGTTCAAAGCACCATGCGCAGCTATCTCGATGAATGCCTCCCTCATCCTCTGCGCCTGGCTGGAGGAAGCCCAGAGCCCCTCCCTCTGTGCTCTGAGCACCCCAGGGCTTGGCTGAATGGAAGTGGAGGCCCAGGCTGGCCTTCCCTGACACATATTTCAGCTCTGCCTAGTTTTCCTTTTTCATTCTGGTCTCTGTTAGCACCTTTTTGTGGATCACTTGGTTGTCCATCCGTTCATTCACACAATTTACCAACGTGTTTTGAAGACCTACTGTGTGCCAGATGGCATGCTGGGCCCAGTCTCTGCCCTAGAAGAAGGGGAAGCAGAAGTGAACCCTGCCATGCTCTGCAGAGGGCCCTACAGAGTAGGAGGGAAGCAGAGGAGGGAGTGATAGGTCCTGCTCTGGGAGGCCACAGAAGAAGTGGCATCTGAGCAGCGTCTTGAAGCATCAGGTAGTGAAGGCCTCTATGCCAAGGGACAAGAACGAGCATGACATGTGTAGACCTTATTTAGAAGTAGGACCTGGCTGAGGGCCTTGCACACAATAGATACTCAGTTAATGTTTATGGGAAAATGAAGTGCTTATTAAGTGTCCATTATGGACCAGGCATTTTGCAGGTGCTGAAATGGTAGTCTCAGTTACCTCATCTGTGAAATGGGAATAATAATGTTACCTCGCAAGGAGAGAAGATAACAGATGTGCTTTTGCACGTGCTGTTTCTCTGGTCTGGACTGTCCTTTCTACTGTACAATCTCATTACAGAAAACGCTCACTCATCCCTTAAAGCTCTGCTAAATGTGCTCTGCCTGGGGAAGTTTCCACCAAGTCTCCTTGGGGAGGACGAGTCCCTGCCTCTCTGGGTTCTTGTGCATTTCCTCAACTGAAGATGCCATTGACTGTGAGATGCACCAGCGATTTCATAATAGCTTTGGGGGGAAAAGAAACCCTGCTGTAAGTGTACATACTATCTACATTTCAGAATTGTGCAGATGTTTTCGAGAAATGCCTTTTAGAAACAGGGACATGCAGCAGCTGCTTCTCTCATGGCCTGAGGGCCACAAGGTTTGACTTCATTCATTTACTCAATCAATCAATCAATCAACCAATATTTATGGAGATCCGTTCTAGGCACTGAGATGAAGCAGTGAATAAAACCAAGTCTCTAACCTCATGTGGCTTATATTCCATTGGGAGAAACAAATAGCAAATAAATAACCAAATAAAAATCTAATCTAAATCATTTAAGAGGAAGGTCACAGTAAGAGCTTTGAAGAAATGTGAAGCAGGATGAAGGATGGAGAGGGATCAGGGGTGGCTCTTTTAGCTAGGGTGATCAAGGAAGCCCTCTCTGAGGAGGAGGCATTTGTGTAGAGACTTGAATGGAGGGAGAGAGTGAACTGTGTGGGTATTTGGGGAGGAACATTCTGGGCAGAGGGTACAGTGAGTGCTACGGTCTTGTGGTGGGACCATTCTTGGCATGTTTGAAGAAAGATGGGGGTTACATGTGGCTGGAGTGACATGAGGGAGAGGCAGTGCTGGCACCTGAGGTCAGTGTGGTGACCACGCCCTGAGACAAGGGAAGGTTTGGGCTTTTTATCCTAAGTGTGATGGGAAATGCGATATGTTTGCAGATGGGACTGCTGTGCACCTCAGGGCAACGAGATTGTCAGCTCTCTGAGGGCAGAGAGAACCAGCATACAATAAAGGACTGTTGAATGAATATTGGAGGGCCTGCAAGCAGTCCCCTCCCTGGGCTGATGGGTCTGGGTGGGATCTCAGTGTCCTGGAGGGAGTGTGGGTGAGGCCAGAGGCAGCAGGAAGGACCCACCTGCTGAAATGCTCCAGGCTGCAGCGTGCAGAGCCAGTGCAGGGTGTGTGTGTGGGGGGGGGCAGTTCCACTGGCGACCCCTGTCCCAGTCACTTCTGCACCCCCCATGGTGTATAGAGGCACAGCTGGTACAGACCAGGTACAGGCCAAGTATCTGTTAAAAAAGTAATAATGGAAGCATAAAGCTGTCATTGATTTGTGATGCTTTCCAGCTCAAAAGGCCTCTCATGTGTGTCGTCTTATTCAACCCATACCTCCAACCCAGCTGGTTCTCTTTTTACAGCTGAGGAAACTGAGGCACAGAGAAGGCTGGGAAGTTGCATGCAACTGGAACAATCACTGTAAACGATCTCTGCCTGGAGTCGGGACGCCTGGACTCTGTTCCCAGCTCAGCCACCAACTTGCCGGGTGACCTTGGGCAAGTCAACAGGCCTCAGTTTCCAAGACTGTCAAATGAAGAGGTTGGCTGAGATGTTTCTTGAAGGCTGACTCCAGCTTCGATGCTGTAGGAGTCAAAACTTTGCCTTCCAGAGGGGACACTGGGCAAGTCACAGCAGCAGGCCGGACTGAAGGCAGATGTCTGGAAGAACATCTCCTGTAGAAATTGCAGGCTCTGCAGCAAGTAGCCCCTAAGGTTCTGGATTTTGTCTCTGCTTCAGTCACATCTTCCCCAGGGTGGTGGCCTTGTGTTGTGGGCTCGCTCGGTCTGGCTGACTCAGACGTGTTCCGCCCATCTTCCCTGTAGAGTTTGCAGGCACTGGGACAAGTGGCTATTTTCTCTCCAAGAGATGTTTGCAGCAGACCCAGTACCTCTGCCAGGCGTGTCGCTGCTCCCGTCCTCAGCAGCGGTGCTGTCTGCTCAACCACCCACGATACCTGGGGGTCCCCCCTCTTCCCTCGCACATTTAGTTGGCATGACCCTTTGCCCACCATCCTTGACCCTTCCCCGTGGATGAGTCCCGGTCCCTCCGTCTCCCTGCGGTTGCCTGGTCCAGGCCATCACTTTCTCTCGCCAGGATCACTGCAGCGGCCTCCTAACCACTCTGCCTGGCCCCAGGCTCCCTCACCTCACATTGTGGCCAGAGTGAGCTTTCCAAACTGCAGTTCCGGTCATGTCTTTGCTGAGCTTAAAACCCTTCAGTAACTTCCCTTTGCCCTCAGGATAAAGTCCAAACTCTTTAGCATGCTCACATAGGCCTCACAATCTGGGCCCTGCGATTCAGTGTCTTCTTGTGAATACTTGAGAATTGAACCAGATGACCCAATGATCTGAGAGCTGAAATCCAAGTATCCATTGGGGTTGGAGGAACTTCACTTTGTTCCGCAGAAAGATCCAAGCCAGGCCACTGACAAGGCACACATAATTCAGAATATTCCATCATGGGCATTGGCTGAAGATCCGCCCAACCTAGTTATCCTGACCTGGGGAATATTCTCCTGCGTCAGGCAGGCTGCCTACTTGCTGCAAGGTCACCTCTAATTTGGGAGGGACATAGCCACACAAAGGCATCAGCAAGGTGAGGCCAGTGGAGAAGGGGGAGGCTCCTGGCCTGGGAGCCAGGGCCCTGGGCTCTAGTCACAGCTCTGCCATTGACTGGCCAATGGCCTTGGGCAAATCATTTGTTCACTCAGGGCCTCAGTTTCCTTGTCTGTAAAATGAAGGGGTAGATTGTTCAATGATTTACAAGCTTTAAAACATTAATGGTGCACTTTTTTCTCCAAAAGAGCATCTCCTGTAGAAACTAAAGATTGAAGGCAGATGAGGGATGGAGCTTGGAAGCCAGGAGTAGAGAGCCTAACCTATGGCCTCTCCCTTGCCGCAGCACCTGCCCCATCTGGGACATTATGCCAGCAGTTCTCAAATGCCTTCCTTGACAGTCAGCTGGGATGCTACCCACTTGGCTTCCCATAGAGAGTGGGGTCCCACCATTGCCCCATGGATCCTCACCACCTCCTGTAAAACTGGAGGGCAGACAGGGGTACTCCCACTCTGGGGAAGGTGCAGCCCACACTGCTGAAGGGAGGGTGCCCAGAGCCGGGGTCAAGCATCCTTGGGTGCCCAGGGTGCCTCCTTTGTCTCAGCCCCACTCCACCGAGCGAGCGAGCCAGGGCCAGCGGAGCCCCCAGTGCAGCTCTGGAGGCCCACATTCCCGCCCAGCCTGCCGGCCCCCTGGCCTCCTCTCTCATTTCACCTCCACTTGGCTCCTTAAGCAAATGCTTGGGCCAATCCCAAGCCTGATGAATCTTTGATGAATTCTGAGTAAAGGCATTTTTAAAAATTCAGAAAGGTAGGGAGGTGTTGGGATGCAGGAAGGTGAGATGATTCTGCTCCCCTCCCATCCTTCTCCCCTTGTCGGTCGGCTAACGAAGCCTGAGCCCTGGAGTGTGGGGCTAGGGACACGGCAGGACACAGCCGAGCCACCCAGACCAAGAGAACCTGCAAAACAAGGCCAGCACCCTGGAGAAGGCTTCTGTTAACCTTTCTAATTGAAGCGGAGGTAAATTCTAGAACCGAAGGATATTAGAGATGGAAAAAGCTTAGAAATAACCGTCTAAGTCAACATGCCTGCACGGAATGGAGGTAGGAAATGGAGTCTCAGAGAGGGGAGATACATGCTCAAGTCAGGCCCAAAGTGGTCAAGGCAGACCTGACTTGGGGTCAGACTCAGACCCCTGTCTCCTGGTACAGTGCTGAGCCCACAGGTTACCTCTGGACCCAAGTACCTGAGACAGGCTTCCTGACCCCCATTCAGAGCTTTGCATTCCAGTCCTTCCACAGAGCCATCTTCAGGATGTGCAGGATCCAGGGGACAGCTTGGTCATTCATCAGTGAGAACTGGAAGGGCAGAGACTCAGGGAAGAGGGAACAGACTAGGACAGCTCTACCCCTGCTGCTGATAATCGGTCAACCCCTACTCTTTTCCCCCCAATCCTCAAGGCTTAGAGGAACTGCGTCTCTTTCCCCTGCTCTGTTTCTCCCCGAACCCTTCAGGTTGCCTTTCTGTGGCTTAATTTCCTCTTTGCATCTCCCCCCAGTGGCTCAGTAGCCCAGCCTTGCCTAGATGAATCCATGTCCAGACTGGTTCAGAGTCTTCCCAGCTGGCAGCTGGATAGAGAGGAGCTGACATGGAGTCACTGTCCTGGTTCCAATTCTGGCCCTACCACTCCCTAGCTGTGTGACTGTAGACAAGTTACCAAACCTCTCTGAGCACTTAGAAGCGGCCTTAGCATTTTTTGGAGTCTGTCCTGCCCTGGTGGATATCCTGTATGCACCACTGTGAGGCGTGGGCAGACACAGCTTGTCAATATCCAGAGTGGAAGTCATACCAGCGTGCACTCACAGTCAGAAGACGGTGGCCTGAGAAGATGCAAAGGAAATTAGGGGTGCAGGCTGTTTTCTCTTCCTCCTTCTCCTCTGTTCCGGGGTGGCACCTCTCCACTCCCCACAACCATCCTGGAGATGGGTTGGCGAGGCCATGTATGACCAATAGAATCACAGGATCACAGGTTGTTGGCTCAAAATTACTCATGTCTCACCCAGAAGCTCAACTTGGGCCGTTCTCTTACCCAACTTTCCTCCATTCTACATAATTCCATTGTGTAGAAGGAGCAACTGAAGCCCAGAAAAGGACAGTGATTTCTTCAAGGTCACACAGTGAATTCGAGGCAGATCTGTTCTCTACTTGGAGGAGGGGGCAGTGAGCTCTGTTCTGTGTGACCATCAGGCGGAAGCTGAGCTGGTTGGGAGCATTTCAGGGGGCAGAGGAGCTATCCGAGTTCCCTGGGGGCAGCCACCCAAGAAGCTGGCCAATCATTCTGGGTAAATCCCTCCTCTCTGCCCCACCCCCAGTTCCAGGAGGAATTGTGTAGACTCCAAAGGTTTTCTCTGACGGAGGAAAAATAATGGTAAAGGGGAAGTTTGGGATTGGGTGGAGGGAAAAGTGGGTCAGAAAACGGCCCCAGTGACTTCCTGGGAGAAAGAGGTGAGGTGGGAGAAAGAGACTAGAAAATGTAGAATGAGCATGGCAAACTCTAACGCTTGCAGGGATGCTGGGGGCTGCAGGGTGGGAGTGGGCAGGGAACTTGGGTCCTCATCCTGAGTGTGTGCTGGCTGCTCAGTGCTGCTGCTGTCAGGGGGATGAGGATGCCAAGTTGCAAATATTTCAATTTTTTCTCAAGAAAATTTGAAAACCTGATGTTTGTGTGAAATCCAGATTTTTCATACGTTGACAACCAATTCCAAAATTTAAAAGCTCTGTGTGAATACAACGTATAGATTTTATTTGGATTCAAACAAAACACCTGTAAAAAAGACATTTTTGAGATAATTAGGGAAATTTAAATATATAAGAGGTACTGGATGCTAATAAGGAATTATTCTTCATTTTGTTAAGGTGACAATGGTTGTGTTTTCAAAAAGGTCTTATCTGCTAGAGAGATGTACTGAAGTATTTATGGATGAAATAATATGATGTCTAGATTTGCTTTAAAATACCTCCAAAAAAAAGTGTGTGGGGGGAATAGATGACATGGGATTGGTAAAGCGGTGATAGTTGCTGAAACTGGGTGATGGGTTCATGTGGGTTCATTGTACTAGTCTCTGCTTCAGGGTTTGTTTTAAATGTCCTTGAAATAGAAACACTCTGTTTGGGCTGAACACAATCTGTCGGTGGGCTGGATATGGCTTAGACCCCCATTTTAAACCTCTCATCTAGGACTTTCTCTTACACGTAAGCCACAGAATACTAGGGGGTGAAGAAACCCTAGAGATTGCATAGGTCTGGAGTTGGCAAACTACATCCTGGGGGCCAAATCTGTCTTGCCACCTGGGTTTTTTTGTCAATAAAGTTTTATTGGAACACAGCCACGTCCACTTGTTTTCATATTGTCTGTGACCGTGCTGGTGCTGTGATAGCAGAGTTGAGGAAATGCGATTGAAACTGTATATCATAAAGAGTCTAAGATATTGACTATCATTTCCTTTTATGGAAGAAGTCTGTTGACCACCGATCCAGGTCAACAGCCATCCATCTTTAGCACTGAGGCCCTTGTGCTGCATTTTCCAAGCCCAAGGCTAACTTGGGGTTGGAGGGAAAGTGAGCCTGCTGATGGGGTGGGGAACAAGAGACCTGCGCAAACAGATCTCAGGCATGGAATTAGGGCAGCCGGGTAAAATGAGAACGGTGAGTGAATGTTAGGTGTTCAACAAATCTTAATTCCACCAATCCATCCACCCTTCCATCATCCACTGTTAGTCTGTCTTCTGTTTTCCCCAACCCCAAATGCCCTACATTTGGTCTATATGGTTAGTAGTTTGGTTTGCTGGCTGTATATTCTCTCAGCAAGTTTTTTTTTGTTTTGTTTTTAGACCGTGTTCTTCAATGTGTGTGTGTGTTTCTGACAGCTACAGCTGTCCCCCTGGGAACAGGGCTCTGTATGGGTGTCTGGCTTCGTCACTGCCAAGACAGGAAGTTCCTTGAGAGCAGGAACAGAGTCTTATTTATATTTATCTTTCTAATCCCTCTGGTGCCCAGTACAGCCCTTGGAATGAGGGAAGGCTTAACCAGGCCTTGCTGAATTGAATTATTGAGTAGACAAGCTTGTGATGGGAAACAAACAAACAAAAGAACCAACCCCCTATGATTCAGTGCTGTTCAACCTGTCACTTGCAGAGTAAATCCCCAGCTCCCTCAGATGGATGGTGAAGGGGACACACAGGCAGAAAGAAGGATGTGCCAGGCACTGCGCTGGGCACACCTGGTCTCCCTCATCCCTCCCCGCATCCCTGGGAGGGAAGTGATCTCACTATCTTGTCACAGATGAGGAAACGGGCTCATGGAGGTCCAGGCTCACCTAGTGCAGAACTGGGTTGGTGCCCACAGCCTGCCTGTCCCCAGTGCATGCTTTTCTTCCCAGACAGCACTGAATCAGTGTTGTCATGACTCCTCTCTTCCCTGGTCCCCTCACAGTTCCTGGAAACAGGCTGCAACCCCCTGACCTGCTGATCAGGTGAAAACAGCGGCTATGGAAACAACAGTGGTTATGACCTCGGCAGTGGCTTTTATCTCTTTATTGGTCCCAAGTTTCTGAAAGATGGCAATGTAAAGATCTGACCCAGAGCCTTTCAACCATCAAGGCCTCTTTCAGTGGAAAAATGTTTGGGGTTATAGGAAGGGGTTTTGTTTCTTTGAACTTCTCTCTGTGTACAGCACCTGGCACATGGTGTGTCCTCAGTTCTTATTTGTTGAAAGATGAAGGAAGGAGGCCTGGATTGAATGACTGAATTGTCCTGGCTCAGATGTTTCTCACCTCTCCTTTCTTTGGAGAGCAGAAGCCCAGCCTGTGACGGCCTGATCTCAAAGCGACCCTAAAGGCCCAAAAGAAACAGAGAAAGAAAGAAAGAGAGTAGGCAGGAAGGAAGAAAGACGAGGTGAAAAGACCAGCTCTCCCTAATTCCTCTGCCCTCTTCTCCATGTATATTTTCTAGAAATAAACGTTTACCCTGTGGGCTACTCTTTGCTACTTCAAGTGTGGTCCATGGGCCAGCAGCATCAGCATTACCTGGGAGCCTGTTAGAAATGCAGAATCTCAGGTCCCACCCCACTCCTACTGAAAATCAGAGTTCGCATTTAGCAAGATCTTCAGGAGACTTGTGTGCACATTAACTGTTGAGAAGCACTGGGCTAGAGGACAAGGCTGTAGGAAGCTTGTCCATTCCTTTAAGAGGGTAGTCAGATGCCTTCCACATCATGGGAAGGGACTGGGAGGGGTTTTAATGCACGAACTTCTGGAATGGAGCGAGAAGACATCTGGGGAGGAGACTAATAGTGGTGATTATCGCCATCACCACCATCGCCATTTTATTGAGCCTTGACTGCATGCAGAACACTTGACATTCATGATCTCACTTTATCCCCACATCGACCCTATCAAGGATCTGTCATCATGATTCCTATTTCAGAGATGAGAAAATTCAGGTTGTGGTGACAATGCAACTGGCCAAGGTGACAGAGGGAGATCTGAGTTCTGACTCTACTCCGACCTTGGCCAAACTACTTTGGTCTCCAGGCTAGGCTGCTCCCTGCCTTCAAACCAGAGAGAACAAAGCCCAGAGCCTTCTAGGAAGCAGGTAAGAGAAGAATAGCAAATACACAAGACTGCAATGTCCTTTGGAGCTGAGATGTCCTATTTCCAACGCAACAGAATCATTTAACTGATAAACATGGGAGCCGTGTCAAGATGGCAGTAAATTGCCTTGCTATCAAGTTAGGCCTTTTTGTTGTGTTCAAAAGAAACTAATTAAAGGAATTTTTCTTTAAAGTTTATTTGACCCAGACATTTCCACATCGGCCTAGGAAGTCAATTCAGTTTGAAAACTTGGTGTGAAGCTTGAATTATTAACGCATGCATGAAAAATGATACTGCATATTTGCTTTAGAACATTTTGGGGATGGGGGAGGATTAAATGTATCTCTGGAGGATTTGGCCAGGGATGGGGGTGAGGGAGGGTAAAAGCAGAGAAGGATGTGAGTGTGGGCCAATGCTTGTAAAACATATATCACAAAACTTGGCGCTTCATAGGAACTCCAGCGTTCAGATGACTGAGACAAATTTTAAAGAGATTTTTTCACAGTTAATGCATAAAACATGGTCCTCGCAGTCTTACTCTTTAAACAGCTTTGTTAAATAGTCAGTTGAATGACATCTCCCTTGCTGCTGTGAATCCATTAGGGAATTGTATTTATATAAGGAATTTCGCCTGATCATCTCGAACTGCTTAGAAAACATCAGTCCGTTCACCCTCTTGGCACCCTAGTGGGAGTCATATCAACACATCTGGCTTATTTCTACTCCCTTGGTGCTGGAGTGGCTCTGTGAAAAGTGGACTTGGCAGAACCAGAGTCCCAGCTAGCACCTTCCAGGATAGCTGGCACAGGGTGACTCTCGCCGGCCAGGTTGCTGGGATCCAAGAGGATGGGTGTACGATCGGGGCTGCTGCAGCTCCTGTCATCACACACACTCCCCACTCAAGTATACATCAAGCTGATGTGGAAACTCCAACAAGGAGGGAAGCTGGCGTCTAAATAATGATGGTAATGATACGAGTTGCTAAGATGTGTTGCTCAAGGTGTGACAGGCACCCTGTAAAACACGTGGCATAGGTAGCCCAGTAAATCTTTGCCTTCGAGGGGCTTCTAGTGTTAACCTTATAGCATCGACGAGGACATTGAGGTCTAGAGAGGTTAATTCACTGACTCAAACCCACATTTGTCTCGTTCAGTCCACACTTGTATCCACCACTATGATAGACCAAAGGACACTCAAAGAGGGAGTTTGATAGAGGGAGAAGATGGGGCGTGAAACATTTTATACGCATAGATACATATATATATTCAACATGTGCATTCATAAATGCCTCCAGCCTCACTCCCTCTCATTCAGTCCTCAGCAATGAAGCAGAAATAGTGTTCTTTTTTCCCTTAAAATTGTCTGTATCCGATTATGTGAAGCAGCTAGCATGGTGGCTGGCACGCAGTGGATAATCAATGGTGTTGCTTCTCTTTTCCACTTAGAGTCCACACACACATGCTGACACTCCCTGATTTCACGAATCAATATATTTCTTGAAATCATGCTTGGAGGAGAATCCTGAAAACATGGATTGGGCAGGACTATTGCAGTCATCAGTTTAAACATGGTTAGCCATACCAGCACAAACCATTAGAAGCTGAGGTAAGGTGAAAAGGAAGGAAGTAGAGGAGCTTATTAAGTAGCGTGGAATGAACAGAGAGGTGGGTGAGCAGCAGAGTGGCGAAAGTGAGGACTAATCTGATATTCTGCTGTGGGAATGCTGGTGGGGCTGATGCTGAGAAGAAAAATCACTTATGTCCCCAGGGCTCCCATGTACAGTTGTGCAGGCTGCGCACTGCAATACTCCTGGGGGTGCTACTTTCAACCACCCTTCTGGGAATGGCAGCCCTGAGCGGTGTGATGCACAGTGAGTATGGCCATAGGCAACGGCCTTGCAAGCATCCTTTACTGAGCTCTAAAAAGAGTAGAAGCCTGTGTTGTGGGAAAGTGGAGAAAATACGGGGCAAATTGGGACTGGTTGGGTTAAAGGGATCAGGGAGGGATTTTTAAACTGGGCCTTGCTGGTTGAGTAGAATTTTAACAAGTAGAAAATGGCGGGGGTGGGGTGGGGTGGGGCGGAAATCCAGGTGGCTTATTTTTATTCATCTTTGAGACTGAACTCATCTTGGGGATGAGTTTCGACACCTCCTATAGCACTGAGCTTACTGTATTCTAACTTTTACCACACCTTTCTGAAACGGTTCATTCATATCTGTCGACTCCCATGGTGCCTCTACTACACTGTGAGCTCCTCAAAAACAGGAACTACGTCTTTCACTCTCATATGCAGGGTCTAGCACGGGTGCTGGCGCAAAATATGTCCCAGCACATAGTAGGTGCTGAGTGAACCGAGTAACAAATGTATGAATGAGTGAAGCTTCTGCAGCAGGGATGCTGATGGAGGCAGGTGGCTGGTTTGCAGCTGAGAGATGCTAACATCCCCAGAAGGAGTAGTGGACCAGGGTGAGAATGGGCAGACTGAGGGGACCGCTGGGCTGTGGGGTGGTGGAGAGAGTTGAGAGGAAACTGAGTGATGTCAGCCACCCGGTATGGAGCTGGGGCCTCTGCTCACGAACCCGACACACAGCCCGGGGCTCGGAGCCAGGTAACAAGCTCCTGCCCGGGGCCCTGAGCCTCATTGGAAGGCTGATGAGTTTTTAACAGCATTTGTTCCCCCGAGGGTCAGGATTCAGGATGTGCCTCTCTCCAGCAGGGCAGAGAAGGGGCTGGGAGACAAGCAGCTTTTACCAGATTGAAAAATTAATATGTGAAGCAAAGCCAATGCTGCCGGGTGCTCCCAGGCATAGAAAGGCCAGAGAGCCAGTGATGTTTGATGGTTGACTGGCAGGTAAGGCCAGTCCTCCAGGGCCAGAGGCAAGGGCTCCCTTGCTTTCCAGCCCCTGCTTGGAGAAACCTTCCCAAGGCACAATACAGGTTTGTTCCTTGAGGTCAGAGAGGTGCTGACACCTGCTCTCTTCCCCTCACTCTGGAGATCAGATCCTCAGGGCGATGCTCCTTCTATGGTCTCCTCTTCTTGCCCTGAACCTAAATCCCATCCACTCTAGATCTGGGCAGGATCCTAAGTAGGTCCTGTAGAGGCAGTGTAGACCATGGGGAAAGCAGGTGTTGGGAGGTAGACACACCTTTGTTCAAATTCTGGCTTGCTAGCTCCTAGCTTTGTGACCAGAGGCAAGTCACTTAACCTCTCTGAGTTTCTGCCACAAAGGGATAATGAGTCTTTTTCATAGAGATGTGTGGATTCAGTGGGCTACCTCTCATCCGTCAAATGCCTGGCACGCAGTAGGTTCCCAATAAGTTACAACTGTTTTAAATGGGTAATAGCCTCTGTGTACTCTTAGCCTAGCTTAGCCCCGGCCCCATTTGCTGTCTGTGATGCCCTCTGCACCCCTACAATGACTGCTTACTCCAGGAGCCTGGATCTGCCTCTGCCTCTGAGGAGGAACCCCTCCTCACAGCTCAACAATCTAGTTTTGCTCTTCTGGCCCCAATGATCCACACTGGACCCGAGAGTAACTAGCAGCTGGGAACACGAGCTCCGGAATCAGCTGGTCTTTTTGTCCTCTCAGTGCCTCGGTTTCCTCCTCTATACCCTGGTAGGGTCACATACGGCCTCGGACCTGTGCGCTCATCTGTAGGAGGGCAGAGAGCCACGTGGCCGGGAATAGGTGGGTGCCAGCATGTCCCAAGCACCCCCTTGGGTGCCCTCGTTTCTCTGGGATTCAGAGGGGCTAAGGGGCTGAGTGACATCATGGGGTAAGCAAGAGGGAGGTGGGCTGGGTCTGTCTGATTTCCAGCTGCGGTCTCTCACCTCCCCCAAATCCCCACTCCCGAGGTCCTCAGAGGGGCGGGGACCAGTTCGAGATGCCCAATTCGCCAGTTATCTCCTTGTCTTAGCTTACTCCCTCTGCTTTTCACAGTCCTATAGGTCTCTCCCCGAGGAAGGCCCGATCTCGAGCTCAAAGGCCCTATCGAGGCATCAGGAGCAGCTCTGCTCCCCCCGCACCCGTCCCCCGCCCATATTAGCCGCCGCTTTCTCCCCTCCTGTCTTGGTAAAACCCTCCCGACGCTCCCTCGCCTCATTTGCCAGCACTATCGCTCTCGCCAGCTCTCTCTCTCCCTGGAAGGCTGGATGCTTCGCTGAGCCCCGCTGCCTGTGCAGTACAGTCAACTCGCTACATGAACATGATCCTTGCATTAAGCCAGTGCTCCCCTCCCCGGGGTCCAAGGTGCCTGTTGGGCTTCATCTCAGCCCTCCTCTCTAGGCTCCACAGGGGGGAAGGCCAGGGCGGGAGGAGCATCTTCCCATTTCACAAATGGGGAAACTGAGGCAAGAGGCACCTGGGCTCTCCTCCCCTGCCAGGCACCCAGAGCTCTCTCGGGGACCCCGTGCCTGCCCTCCCCAGGCCTGCCTCAGCCTTACTGGTCCCTCTGTTTCTCCCCGCAGCTTGAATCTCCAGGGAGCCTTAACTCCTCCCACT
The DNA here is from genome assembly GCF_003031525.2 of Neophocaena asiaeorientalis asiaeorientalis. Lineage (NCBI taxonomy): Eukaryota > Metazoa > Chordata > Mammalia > Artiodactyla > Phocoenidae > Neophocaena > Neophocaena asiaeorientalis. Next base: position 110,021 of record NW_020172454.1, on the reverse strand, counting down.
GGGCTTCCGCTCTGCCTTCAGGCAAACCCTGAAAAATCTCCCCTTCCTCTGCTGTCCCACGAGCTTGCAGACCTTTCTTTTGGTGCCTCGCCACCTGCCCCACCTGATTTAGTGACCCTGGATTAGGGGGATCCCACACATTGCCCAAGGGGCTGCTTAGTGCTTTAGTACTTAACTGGGGTACGATTCTGGGAGCTTTGGAAATTACAGATCAGTGTGTCAGCGTGTGTGCACACGGTTGTTTCAGAGGGAGGGTCCACAGCTCTAACAGAATCTCAAAGGGGTGGGAGCCACTGCACCAGCCTGGGAGTGATGGGGGTCACCTGGGCCGCTAGAGACCTGGTTACCTGCAAAGGCACACGGAGGGTAGCACTGTCTTGTCTGGGGCTCTTTGGCCTCTGGGAAGGGAGCTCTGTCTGGCTATTCTGTCTCTTAGACTCCAGCTCCAGCCCCCATGCTGCTCCTTATACCCTGCTCCAAACAGCTGTGATCTGCTTCTCTCAGGGACTAGATGCTGGCACACAGGTTGGCTTCTCCCCTGTGAAATCAACTTTTCCTCATCTAGACGCCCTGGTGCTGAGCCATTTCCGGGTCCTGGTCTTGCCTCTGAAACTGGTGCTACTCAATGTGTGGTCTCTGGACCAGTCTGTTAGGCAGGACTGCCTTAGACTTTATCTAGGCAGTTCCTTTTGTCTCTCCAACTGCCCCTTTTCCCTCTGTGTCCACCTGTTGGAATCCTGTCCATCCTTCAGGGCCCAGCTGCAATGCCACTTCCTCCAGGAAGTCTCCCTGGGTGGGAGCTGTCCTTCTGACTTTTCCTACTACTGGCTTCTTCCTTTGTTGACAGTCCTCTCCAGACTTACCGTGTGTTAGAAGCCGATGGGTGTTCTCTGTGCCCAGCAGTGCTGAGCACATAGGAGGAGCTCAGGAAATGCCTGGTGTGTGCTTGGTCACACCCAGTGAGGAAGAACTTATTCTCACACTCAGTGGTGCATTTCTTCAACAAGTGTGTACTAGGTGTTATGCTGGGGACAAAACAGTGAAAGGTACAAAGCTGTCACCCTTCCAGATCTCCTAGTTGAGGGAGGGAAACAGCATGAGGACAGGTACCGACCAAGGAGTGAGTGATAACGAGGGTGCTGGGGGTGGATGGTACCCTGAGAGCATGTTGCAGGTGCCGGGAAAGGGCTCCCGCAGGAAGTGGGCTCCAGGTAAGACTTGGAGTTAGCCAGGGTTGTTGAGGAGGAACCAGGGCACTGGGCCAAAGGGAGAGCACATGTGAGATATGGGGGCATGCCATGTTCCAGAACTCAAGGTGTTTCAGATGCAGACGCCGTGGGAGGAGAAGGGGAAAGACCTGAGCCCGGAAGTAGGCAGGGCCGGTCTTGGAGGTCCTGGCAAGTCATTGTAAAGAACTTGGACTCCAAAATAACGGCAGACAATGGGGAGCTGTTCTAGTTACTCTTGCCTGTGTAACAAATTATGCCAAAGTGTAGTGGTGTAAAACACCCATTTATTATGTCATGGATTCTGGGGATCAGTAGTTGGGTCAGGGCACAGCGGGGATGGCTTTTCTCTGCTCCATGACGTCTGGGGCCTCAGCTGGAAAGATTGAAGGCCGGAGGCTGGTATCTGTCTGGCAGGTGATGCTGGTGGTCACCTGGGGCCCTCAGTTCCTCTTCGCATGGGCCTCTCCATATTGGCTGGTGATTGAAAGTGCCTGGCAGAGTGGACTCGAGGCCAGGCCTTGGGTCTAACTGTCCTGGGCCGCTAGAGACCTGGTTACCTGCAAAGGCACACGGAGGGTAGCACTGTCTTGTCTGGGGCTCTTTGGCCTCTGGGAAGGGAGCTCTGTCTGGCTATTCTGTCTCTTAGACTCCAGCTCCAGCCCCCATGCTGCTCCTTATACCCTGCTCCAAACAGCTGTGATCTGCTTCTCTCAGGGACTAGATGCTGGCACACAGGTTGGCTTCTCCCCTGTGAAATCAACTTTTCCTCATCTAGACGCCCTGGTGCTGAGCCATTTCCGGGTCCTGGTCTTGCCTCTGAAACTGGTGCTACTCAATGTGTGGTCTCTGGACCAGTCTGTTAGGCAGGACTGCCTTAGACTTTATCTAGGCAGTTCCTTTTGTCTCTCCAACTGCCCCTTTCCCTCTGTGTCCACCTGGTGGAATCCTGTCCATCCTTCAGGGCCCAGCTGCAAAGCCACTTCCTCCAGGAAGTCTCCCTGGGTGGGAACTGTCTTATTCTCTGCAAAGCAGCTCGATGGATCTGTACCAGATGTGATTAGATCACGGCCCTCCCCAGCTCAGAACCTCCCCATGGTAAGATCCACACGCTTTACCCCACAGTCTACAGCCTGCAAAGCCCTGTGTAGTCTTCCACCACCTTCTCTAACTGCATTTCCTACTGCCCCAACCCCACATCCCAGTGACACCAGACTGGCTTGCTTTCTGCCTGACATGCTAAGCTGCTTCCCACCTCAGGACCTTGCACTGCTGTTCCCCCTGCCTGGCATGCTTTTCCTTCATGTCCTTACTTGACTTCTCCTTATCACTGAGACCTCGGCTCCAAGGCCACTTCCTCAGACTTCCCCCAGACCCTTTGTTTCAGTTGTGTCCTCACCCCAATCGCTCTCTCTTTTAGCACCCTTTCAATTTTCTTCAGAGCCATTATTATCTGAAACAGTCTAGTTTCTCCATGTGTTTACCTTGGCATTCCTGGTCTTCACCAGAAGGCAAGCTTGCTCAGGGCAGGGTCTTGTCTTCATGATGGCTAGGTAGAGCATTCAGAACAAGGTCTGGCATGTACATATTTGTTGAAAAAAATGAATGGAAACCCATCGTACAGATGGGAAAATCTAGGCGCAAGCAGCCTGCCGGCCGAGGAATCTGACTCTGGGCTTCCAGTCCTGCTCGCCTCTCCCTGTTGGGGCTTCCCTTCTTCCCTCCCGCGTCCCGCCCCAGCCCCGCCCCACTCTTCCCTCCTTCCTCTCCTGGGCTGGGAAGGGTTGTTGAGCTGGAGAATGCAGGCAGGCAGCCACAGAACCATTCCAAGAAGTGAGAGACATCCTGGTCCAGGGGGAGAATTAAACTCCGAGCTTCAGTGGGAGGTGAGAAAGGGGCGGTTGTTTGAGCCAGCAAGGAGAGGGAGGGAGGCTCCTCTCCTGGGGTTGCCGATGGATCAGATGCAGAACCGCAGATTACGCTCCGTGCAGGCTCCGGTGCCCGCAGCGTGCAGAGCAGCTGGGCCCCGGGAGGAAAGATGCTTGCCAAGGAGGAGTAGCCTCGCTTGTTTGCTCGCTCCCACCCCGGGATTTATGGTGCTGCCTTTGAATGGGAGTCTCTGATGGAGATATATGGGCCTGCTTCTCTGCCGGGAGTGGGCCCTCCCCGCGGATCTGAGCAGCTACTGCTGTAGCCACCGTGAGGGAGATAGCAGGAGATCTATGGCTCTTTCTCCTGGCTGGAATTCCTCTATGCTCCGGCCAATGGGCCAACAACCACTTAGCCAGGAGAGAAAGGCCCTGACCGGCTTGATCCCTGTGCAGTCATAAGGCTTGGTGTCTGAGAAGGGTGATGCTAGCTAGTTCTCTCTCGCTGGCTGCTCTCAGTGGTGGCCCTGAGAGGATGGACACCACCAACAGTAAATCCTGAGACGGACCAAACGTAGAGGTCCAGGAGGGAG